>NC_057814.1:85489442-85644181 GCF_018294505.1 Triticum aestivum
TCCACTAAGGCCCACTATGGCCCATTAACCCCCGGGGGGTTCCGGTAACCCCTTCGGTACTCCGGTAAAATCCCGATTTCACCCGGAACACTTCCGATATCCAAATATAGGCTTCCAATATATCAATCTTCATGTCTCGACCATTTCGAGACTCCTCGTCATGTCCGTGATCACATCCGGGACTCCGAACAACCTTAGGTACATCAAAACATATAAACTCATAATATAACTGTCATCAAAACGTTAAGCGTGCGGACCCTACGGGTTCGAGAACTATGTAGACATGACCGAGACACGTTTCCGGTTAATAACCCATAGCGGAACCTGGATGCTCATATTGGCTCCCACATATTCTACGAAGATCTTTATCGGTCAGACCGCATAACAACATACGATGTTCCCTTTGTCATCGGTATGTTACTTGCCCGAGATTCGATCGTCGGTATCTCAATACCTAGTTCAATATCGTTACCGGCAAGTCTCTTTACTCGTTCCGTAATACATCATCCCGCAACTAACTCATTAGTTGCAATGCTTGCAAGGCTTAAGTGATGTGCATTATCGAGTGGGCCCAGAGATACCTCTCCGACAATCGGAGTGACAAATCCTAATCTCAAAATACGTCAACCCAACAAGTACCTTCGGAGACACCTGTAGAGCACCTTTATAATCACCCAGTTACGTTGTGACGTTTGGTAGCACACAAAGTGTTCCTCCAGTAAACGGGAGTTGCATAATCTCATAGTCATAGGAACATGTATAAGTCATGAAGAAAGCAATAGCAACATACTGAACGATCGAGTGCTAAGCTAATGGAATGGGTCAAGTCAATCACATCATTCTCCTAATGATGTGATCCCGTTAATCAAATGACAACCCATGTCAATGGCTAGGAAACATAACCATCTTTGATCAACGAGCTAGTCAAGTAGAGGCATACTAGTGACACTCTGTTTGTCTATGTATTCACAAAAGTATTATGTTTCCGGTTAATACAATTCTAGCATGAATAATAAACATTTATCATGATATAAGGAAATAAATAATAACTTTATTATTGCCTCTAGGGCATATTTCCTTCAGTCTCCCACTTGCACTAGAGTCAATAATCTAGATTACACAGTAATGATTCTAACACCCATGGAGCCTTGGTGCTGATCATGTTTTGCTCGTGGAAGAGGCTTAGTCAACGGGTCTGCAACATTCAGATCCGTATGTATCTTGCAAATTTCTATGTCTCCCACCTGGACTAAATCCCGGATGGAATTGAAGCGTCTCTTGATGTGCTTGGTTCTCTTGTGAAATCTGGATTCCTTCGCCAAGGCAATTGCACCAGTATTGTCACAAAAGATTTTCATTGGACCCGATGCACTAGGTATGACACCTAGATCGGATATGAACTCCTTCATTCAGACTCCTTCATTTGCTGCTTCCGAAGCAGCTATGTACTCCGCTTCACACGTAGATCCCGCCACGACGCTTTGTTTAGAACTGCACCAACTGACTGCTCCACCGTTCAATGTAAACACGTATCCGGTTTGCAATTTAGAATCGTCCGGATCAGTGTCAAAGCTTGCATCAACGTAACCATTTACGATGAGCTCTTTGTCACCTCCATAAACGAGAAACATATCCTTAGTCCTTTTCAGGTATTTCAGGATGTTCTTAACCGCTGTCCTGTGATCCACTCCTGGATTACTTTGGTACCTCCCTGCTAGACTAATAGCAAGGCACACATCAGGTCTGGTACACAGCATTGCATACATGATAGAGCCTATGGCTGAAGCATAGGGAACATCTTTCATTTTCTCTCTATCTTCTGCAGTGGTCGGGCATTGAGTCTTACTCAACTTCACACCTTGTAACACAGGCAAGAACCCTTTCTCTGCTTGATCCATTTTGAACTTCTTCAAAACTTTGTCAAGGTATGTGCTTTGTGAAAGTCCAATTAAGCGTCTTGATCTATCTCTATAGATCTTGATGCCCAATATATAAGCAGCTTCACCAAGGTCTTTCATTGAAAAACTCTTATTCAAGTATCCCTTTATGCTATCCAGAAATTCTATATCATTTCCAATCAGCAATATGTCATCCACATATAATATCAGAAATGCTACAGAGCTCCCACTCACTTTCTTGTAAATACAGGCTTCTCCAAAAGTCTATACAAAACCAAATGTTTTGATCACACTATCAAAGCGTTTATTCCAACTCTGAGAGGCTTGCACCAGTCCATAAATGGATCGCCGGAGCTTGCACACTTTGTTAGCTCCCTTTGGATCGATAAACTCTTCTTCCATAAATCCATTCAGGAATGCAGTTTTGACATCCATTTGCCAAATTTCATAATCATAAAATACGGCAATTGCTAACATGATTCAGACAGACTTAGGCATCGCTACGGGTGAGAAGGTCTCATCGTAGTCAATCCCTTGAACTTGTCGAAAACCTTTCGCAACAAGTCGAGCTTTATAGACAGTAACATTACCGTCAGCGTCAGTCTTCTTCTTGAAGATCCATTTATTTTTCAATGGCTTGCCGATCATCGGGCAAGTCAACCAAAGTCCACACTTTGTTCTCATACATGGATCCCATCTCAGATTTCATGGCCTCAAGCCATTTTGCGGAATCTGGGCTCACCATCGCTTCTTCATAGTTCGTAGGTTCGTCATGGTCTAGTAACATAACCTCCAGAACAGGATTACCGTACCACTCATGTGCGGATCTTACTCTGGTTGACCTACGAGGTTCAGTAACAACTTGATCTGAAGTTCCATGATCATCATCATTAACTTCCTCACTAACTGGTGTAGGCGTCACAGGAACCGGTTTCTGTGATGAACTATTTTCCAATAAGGGAGCAGGTACAGTTACCTCATCAAGTTCTACTTTCCTCCCACTCACTTCTTTCGAGAGAAACTCCTTCTCTAGAAAGGATCCATTCTTAGCAACGAATGTCTTGCCTTCGGATCTGTGATAGAAGGTGTACCCAACAGTCTCCTTTGGGTATCCTATGAAGACACATTTCTCCGATTTGGGTTCGAGCTTATCAGGTTGAAGCTTTTTCACATAAGCATCGCAGCCCCAAACTTCAAGAAACGACAACGTTGGTTTCTTGCCAAACCACAGTTCATAAGGCGTCGTCTCAACGGATTTCGATGGTGCCCTATTTAACGTGAATGCAGCCGTCTCTAAAGCATAACCCCAAAACGATAGCGGTAAATCAGTAAGAGACATCATAGATCACACCATATCTAGTAAAGTACGATTACGACGTTTGGACACACCATTACGCTGTGGTGTTCCGGGTGGCGTGAGTTGCGAAACTATTCCGCATTGTTTCAAATGTAGACCAAACTCTTAACTCAAATATTATCCTCCACGATCAGATCGTAGAAACTTTATTTTCTTGTTACGATGATTTTCAACTTCACTCTGAAATTCTTTGAACTTTTCTAATGTTTCAGACTTATGTTTCATTAAGTAGATATACCCATATCTGCTTAAATCATCTGTGAAGGTGAGAAAATAACGATATCGGCCACGAGCCTCAACATTCATCGGGCCACATACATCTGTATGTATGATTTCCAACAAATCTGTTGCTCTCTCCATAGTTCCGGAGAACGGCGTTTTAGTCATCCGCAAGTACCAAGTGATTCATAATCAAGTGGTTCCAAAAGTCCATCAGTATGGAGTTTCTTCATGCGCTTTACACCGATATGACCTAAACGGCAGTGCCACAAATAAGTTGCACTATCATTATCAACTCTGCATCTTTTGGCTTCAACATTATGAATATGTGTATCACTACTATCGAGATTCATCAAAAATAGACCATTCTTCAAGGATGCATGACCATAAAAGATATTACTCATATAAATAGAACAACCATTATTCTCTGATTTAAATGAATAACCGTCTCGCATCAAACAAGATCCAGATATAATGTTCATGCTCAACGCTGGCACCAAATAACAATTATTTAGGTCTAATACTAATCCCGAAGGTAGATGTAGAGGTAGCGTGCCGACGGCGTTCACATAGACTTTGGAACCGTTTCCCACGCGCATCGTCACCTCGTCCTTGGCTAGTGTTCGCTTAATCCGTAGTCCCTGTTTTGAGTTGCAAATATTAGCAACAGAACCAGTATCAAATACCCAGGTGCTACTGCGAGCTCTGGTAAGGTACACATCAATAACATGTATATCACATATACCTTTGTTCACCTTGCCATCCTTCTTATCCGCCAAATACTTGAGGCAGTTCCGCTTCCAGTGACCAGTCTGCTTGCAGTAGAAGCACTCAGTCTCAGGCTTAGGTCCAGACTTGGGTTTCTTCTCTTGAGCAGCAACTTGCTTGCTGTTCTTCTTGAAGTTCCCCTTCTTCTTCTCTTTGCCCTTTTTCTTGAAACTGGTGGTCTTATTGACCATCAACACTTGATGCTCCTTCTTGATTTCTACCTCCGCAGCCTTTAGCATTGCGAAGAGCTCGGGAATCGTCTTATCCATCCCTTGCATGTTATAGTTCATCACGAAGCTCTTGTAGCTTGGTGGCAGTGATTGAAGAATTCTGTCAATGACGCCATCATCCGGAAGATTAACTCCCAGTTGAATCAAGTGATTGTTATACCCAGACATTTTGAGTATATGCTCACTGACAGAACTATTCTCCTCCATCTTACAGCTGTAGAACTTATTGGAGACTTCATATCTCTCAATCCGGGCATTTGCTTGAAATATTAACTTCAACTCCTGGAACATCTCATATGCTCCATGACGTTCAAAACGTCGTTGAAGTCCCGGTTCTAGGCCGTAAAGCATGGCACACTGAACTATCGAGTAGTCATCAGCTTTGCTCTGCCAGACGTTCATAACATCTGGTGTTGCTCCTGCAGCAGGTTTGGCACCTAGCGGTGCTTCCAGGACGTAATTCTTCTGTGCATCAATGAGGATAATCCTTAAGTTACGGGCCTAGTCCATGTAATTGCTTTCAACTTTGCTTTCTCAAGGAACGCATTAAAATTCAACGGAACAACAACACGGGCCATCTATCTACAATCAACATAGACAAGCAAGATACTATCAGGTACTAAGTTCATGATAAATTTAAGTTCAATTAATCATATTACTTAAGAACTCCCACTTAGATAGACATCTCTCTAATCCTCTAAGTGGTCACGTGATCCACATCAACTAAACCATAACCGATCATCACGTGAAATGGAGTAGCTTTCAATGGTGAACATCACTATGTTGATCATATCTACTATATGATTCACGCTCGACCTTTCGGTCTCAGTGTTCCGAGGCCATATGCATATGCTAGGCTCATCAAGTTTAACCTGAGTATTCTGCGTGTGCAAAACTGGCTTGCACCCGTTGTAGATGGACGTAGAGCTTATCACACCCGATCATCACGTGGTGTCTGGGCACGACGAACTTTGGCAACGGTGTATACTCAAGGAGAACACTTTTATCTTGAAATTTAGTGAGAGATCATCTTATAATGCTATCGTCAATCAAAGCAAGATAAGATGCATAAAAGATAAACATCACATGCAATCAATATAACTGATATGATATGGCCATCATCATCTTGTCCTTGTGATCTCCATCTTCGAAGCACCGTCATGATCACCATCGTCACCGGCGCGACACCTTGATCTCCATCATAGCATCGTTATCGTCTTGCCAATCTTATGCTTCTACGATTATCTCTACCGCTTAGTGATAAAGTAAAGCATTACAGGGCGATTGCATTGCATACAATAAAGCGACAACCATATGGCTCCTGCCAGTTGCCGATAACTCGGTTACAAAACATGATCATCTCATACAATAAAATTTAGCATCATATCTTGACCATATCACATCACAACATGCCCTGCAAAAACAAGTTAGACGTCCTCTACTTTGTTGTTGCAAGTTTTACGTGGCTGCTACTGGGTTTAGCAAGAACCGTTCTTACCTACGCATCAAAACCACAACGATAGTTTGTCAAGTTGGTGTTGTTTTAACCTTTGCAAGGACTAGACGTAGCCACACTCGGTTCAACTAAAGTTGGAGAAACTGACACCCGCCAGTCACCTGTGTGCAAAGCACGTCGGTAGAACCAGTCTCACGTAAGCGTACGCGTAATGTCGGTCCGGGCCGCTTTATCCAACAATACCGCCGAACCAAAGTATGACATGCTGGTAAGCAGTATGACTTATATCGCCCACAACTCACTTGTGTTCTACTCGTGCATATGACATCTACGCATAAAACCTTCCTCTGATACCACTGTTGGGGAACGTAGTAATTTCAATAAAAAATCCTACGCACACGCAAGATCATGGTGATGCATAGCAACGAGAGGGGAGAGTGTTATCCACGTACCCTCGTAGACCGAAAGCGGAAGCGTTAGCACAACGTGGTTGATGTAGCCGTACGTCTTCACGATCCGACCAATCAAGTACCGAATGTACGGCACCTCCGAGTTAAGCACATGTTCAGCCCGATGACGTCCCTCGAACTCCGATCCAGCCGAGTGTTGAGGGAGAGTTTTGTCAGCACAATGGCCTGGTGACGATGATGATGTTCTACCGACGCAGGGCTTCGCCTAAGAACCGCTACAGTATTATCGAGGTGGACTATGGTGGAGGGGGCACCGCACACGGCTAAAAGATCAAACGATCAATTGTTGTGTCTCTAGGGTGCCCCCTGCCCCGTATATAAAGGAGAAAGGGGGGAGGTGCGGCCGGCCAGGAGGGGGCACGCCAGGAGGAGTCCTACTCCCACTGGGAGTAGGACTCCCTCCCTTTTCCTTGTTCGATTAGGAGTGGAGGGGGAAAGAGGAGGAGAGAGGAAGGAAAG
The DNA here is from genome assembly GCF_018294505.1 of Triticum aestivum. Classification (NCBI taxonomy): domain Eukaryota; kingdom Viridiplantae; phylum Streptophyta; class Magnoliopsida; order Poales; family Poaceae; genus Triticum; species Triticum aestivum. The sequence continues at coordinate 85,496,300 of NC_057814.1, forward strand.
GGGGGAGCCGCCCCCCTCTCCTTGTCCTATTCGGACTAGGGGGAGGGGTGCGCGGCCCTGCCCTGGCCGCCTCACCTCTTCTCCACTAAGGCCCACTATGGCCATTAACCCCCCGGGGGGGGGGGGGGGGGGGGTTCCGGTAACCCCTCCGGTACTCCGGTAAAATCCCGATTTCACCCGAAACACTTCTGATATCCAAATATAGGCCTCCAATATATCAATCTTCATGTCTCGACCATTTCGGGACTCCTCGTCATGTCCGTGATCACATCTGGGACTCCGAACAACCTTCGGTAATCAAAACATATAAACTCATAATATAACTGTCATCGAAACGTTAAGCGTGCGGACCCTACGGGTTCGAGAACTATGTAGACATGACCGAGACACGTTTCCAGTCAATAACCAATAGCGGAACCTGGATGCTCATATTGGCTCCCACATATTCTACGAAGATCTTTGTCGGTCAGACCGCATAACAACATACGTTGTTCCCTTTGTCATCCGTATGTTACTTGCCCGAGATTCGATCGTCGGTATCTCAATACCTAGTTCAATCTCGTTACCGGCAAGTCTCTTTGCTCGTTCCGTAATACATAATCCCGCAACTAACTCATTAGTCACATTGCTTGCAAGGCTTATAGTGATGTGCATCACCGAGAGGGCCCAGAGATACCTCTCCGACAATCGGAGTGACAAATCCTAATCTCGAAATACGCCAACTCAACAAGTACCTTCGGAGACACCTGTAGAGCACCTTTATAATCACCCAGTTACGTTGTGATGTTTGGTAGCACACAAAGTGTTCCTCCGGTAAACGGGAGTTGCATAATCTCATAGTCATAGGAACATGTATAAGTCATGAAGAAAGCAATAGCAACATACTAAACGATCGAGCGCTAAGCTAACGGAATGGGTCAAGTCAATCACATCATTCTCCTAATGATGTGATCCCGTTAATCAAATGACAACCCATGTCTATGGTTAGGAAACTTAACCATCTTTGATCAACGAGCTAGTCAAGTAGAGGCATACTAGTGACACTCTGTTTGTCTATGTATTCACACATGTATTATGTTTCCGGTTAATACAATTCTAGCATGAATAATAAACATTTATCATGAATAAAGGAAATAAATAATAACTTTATTATTGCCTCTAGGGCATATTTCCTTCAGTCTCCCACTTGCACTAGAGTCAATAATCTAGTTCACATCGCCATGTGATTTAACATCAATAGTTCACATCTTTATGTGGTTAACACCCATAGTTCACATCGATATGTGATCAACACCCAAAGGGTTTACTAGAGTCAGTAATCTAGTTCACATCGCTATGTGATTAACACCCAAAGAGTACTAAGGTGTGATCATGTTTTGCTTGTGAGATAATTTTAGTCAACGGGCCTGTCACATTCAGACCCGTAAGTATTTTGCAAATTTCTATGTCTACAATGCTCTGCACGGAGCTACTCTAGCTAATAGCTCCCACTTTCAATATGTATCTAGATCGAGACTTAGAGTCATCCAGATCGGTGTCAAAGTTTGCATCGACGTAACTCTTTATGACAAACTCTTTATCACCTCCATAACCGAGAAATATTTCCTTATTCCACTAAGGATAATTTTTTACCGTTGTCCAGTGATCTACTCCTAGATCACTATTGTACCCTCTTGCCAAACTCTTTGTGAGGTACACAATAGGTCTGGTAAATAGCATAGCATACTTTATAGAACCTATGACTGAGGCATAGGGAATGACTTTTCATTTTCTTTCTATTTTCTGCCGTGGTCGGGTTTTGAGTCTTTATTCAACTTCACACCTTGCAACATAGGCAAGAACTCCTTCTTTGACTTTTCCATTTTGAACTACTTCAAAAATCTTGTCAAGGTATGCACTCATTGAAAAATATATCAAGCGTCTCGATCTATCTCTATAGATCTTGATGCTCAATATGTAAGTAGTTTCACCGAGGTCTTTCTTTGAAAAACTCCTTTCAAACACTCCTTTATGCTTTCCAGAAAATTTTACATTATTTTCGATTAAACAATATGTCGTTCACATATATTTATCAGAAATGCTGTAGGTGCTCCCACTCACTTTCTTGTAAATACAGGCTTCACCAAAAGTCTGTATAAAACCATATGCTTTGATCACACTATCAAAACGTTTATTCCCGAGAGGCTTGCACCAGTCCATAAATGGATCGCTGGAGCTTGCACACTTTGTTAGCTCCCTTTGGATCGACAAAACCTTCTGGTTGCATCATATACAACTCTTCTTACAGAAATCCATTCAGTAATGCAGTTTTGACATCTATTTGCCAAATTTCATAATCATGAAATGCAGCAATTGCTAACATGATTCGGACAGACTTAAGCATCACTACGGGTGAGAAAGTCTCATCGTAGTCAACACCTTGAACTTTGTCAAAAACCCTTTCCGACAAGTCTAGCTTTGTAGATAGTAACACTACTATCAGCGTCCGTCTTCCTCTTGAAGATCCATTTATTTTCTATGGCTTGCCGATCATTGGGCAAGTCAACCAAAGTCCACACTTTGTTCTCATACATGGATCCCATCTCAGATTTCATGGCCTCAAGCCATTTTGTGGAATCTGGGCTCATCATCGCTTCCTCATAGTTCGTAGGTTTGTCATGGTCAAGTAACATGACCTCCAGAATAGGATTACCGTACCACTCTGGTGCGGATCTCACTCTGGTTGACCTACGAGGTTCGGTAGTAACTTGATCTGAAGTTACATGATCATCATCATTAGCTTCCTCACTAATTGGTGTAGGAGTCACAGGAACAGATTTCTGTGATGAACTAGTTTCCAATAAGGGAGTAGGTACAGTTACGTCATCAAGTTCTACTTTCCTCCCACTCACTTCTTTCGAGAGAAACTTCTTCTCTAAAAAGGATCCATTCTTAGCAACAAATGTATTGCCTTTGGATCTGTGGTAGAAGGTGTACCCAACTGTCTCCTTTGGGTATCCTATGAAGACACATTTCTCCGATTTGGGTTTGAGCTTATCAGGATGAAACTTTTCACATAAGCATCGCAACCCCAAACTTTAAAAAACGACAACTTTGGTTTCTTGCCAAACCACAGTTCATATGGTGTCGTCTCAACGGATTTAGATGGTGCCCCTTTTAACGTGAATGCAGCTGTATCTAATGCATAACCTCAAAAACGATAGTGGTAAATCGGTAAGAAACATCATAGATTGCACTATATCCAATAAAGTATGGTTATGACGTTCGGACACACCATTACGCTATGGTGTTCCAGGTGGCGTGAGTTGCGAAACTATTCCGCATTGTTTCAAATGAAGACCTCGTAAATCAAATCTCCTGCACGATCAGATCGTAGAAACTTTATTTTGTTGTTACGATGATTTTCCACTTCACTCTGAAATTATTTAAACTTTTCAAATGTTTCAGATTTATGTTTCCTCAAGTAGATATATCTATATCTGCTCAAATCATCTGTGAAAGTCAGAAAATAACGATACCTGCCGCGAGCCTCAACACTCATCGGACTGCATACATTAGTATGTATTATTTCCAACAAGTCAGTTGCTCGCGCCATTGTTCCGGAGAACGGAGTCTTAGTCATCTTGCCCATGAGGCATGGTTCGCAAGCATCAAGTGATTCATAATCAAGTGATTCCAAAAGCCCATCAACATGGAGTTTCTTCATGCGCTTTACACCAATATGACCTAAACGGCAGTGCCACAAATAAGTTGCACTATCATTATGAACTTCGCATCTTTTGGCTTCAACATTATGAATATGTGTATCACTACGATCGAGATCCAACAAACCATTTTCATTGGGTGTATGACCATACAAGGTTTTATTCATGTAAACAGGACAACAATTATTCTCTAACTTAAATGAATAACCGTATTGCAATAAACATGATCAAATCATATTCATGCTCAACGCAAACACCAAAAAACATTTATTTAGGTTAACAACTAATCCCGAAAGTATAGGGAGTGTGCGATGATGATCATATTAATCTTGGAACCACTTCCAACATACATCGTCACTTCACCCTTAACTAGTTTCTGTTCATTCTGCAACTCCCGTTTCGAGTTACTACTCTTAGCAACTGAACCAGTATCAAATGCCGAGGGGTTGCTATAAACACTAGTAAAGTACACATCAATAACATGTATATCCAATATACCTTTGTTCACTTTGCCACCCTTCTTACCCACCAAGTATCTAGGGTAGTTCCACTTCCAGCGACCATTTCCTTTTGCAGTAGAAGCACTCAGTCTCGGGCTTAGGTCTAGACTTGGGCTTCTTCACTTGAGTAGCAACTTGCTTTTCGTTCTTCTTGAAGTTCCCCTTCTATCCCTTTGCCCTTTTCTTGAAACTAGTGGTCTTGTAAACCATCAACACTTGATGCTCTTTCTTGATTTCTACCTTCGTCGATTTCAGTATCATGAAGAGCTTGGGAATCGTTTCGTTATCCCTTGCATATTATGGTTCATCACGAAGTTCTAGTAACTTGGTGATAGTGACTAGAGAACTCTGTCAATCACTATCTTATCTGGAAGATTAACTCCCACTTGATTCAAGTGATTGTAGTACTCAGACATTCTGAGCACATGCTCACTAGCTGAGCTATTCTCCTCCATCTTGTAGGCAAAGTACTTGTCAAAGGTCTCATACCTTTCGACATGGGCGTGAGTCTGAAATACTAATTTCAACTCTTGGAACATCTCATATATATGCTCCATGGCGTTTCAAAAACGTCTTTGAAGCCCCGATTCTAAGCCGTAAAGCATGGTGCACTAAACTATCAAGTAGTGATCATATCGAGGTTGCCAAACGTTCATAACGTCTACATTTGCTCCTGCAATCGGTCTGTCACCTAGCGGTGCATCAAGGACATAATTCTTCTGTGCAGCAATGAGGATAATCCTCAGAACACGGATCCAATCCGCATTATTGTACACTAACACCTTTCAACTTAGTTTTCTCTAGGAACATATCAAAAATAAAATAGGGGAGCTAAACGCGAGCTATTGATCTACAACATAGATATGCTAATACTACCAGTGTTAGAAATATGCCCTAGAGGCAATAATAAATAGGTTATTATTATATTTCCTTGTTCATGATAATCGTTTATTATCCATGCTAGAATTGTATTGATAGGAAACTCAGATACATGTGTGGATACATAGACAACACCATGTCCCTAGTAAGCCTCTAGTTGACTAGCTCATTGATCAATAGATGGTTACGGTTTCCTAACCATGGACATTGGATGTCGTTGATAACGGGATCACATCATTAGGAGAATGATGTGATGGACAAGACCCAATCCTAAGCCTAGCACAAGATCGTGTAGTTCATTTGCTCAGAGCTTTTCTAATGACAAGTATCATTTCCTTAGACCATGAGATTGTGCAACTCCCGGATACCGTAGGAATGCTTTGGGTGTACCAAACGTCACAACGTAACTGGGTGGCTATAAAGGTGCACTACAGGTATCTCCGAAAGTGTCTGTTGGGTTGGCACGAATCGAGACTGGGATTTGTCACTCCGTGTAAACGGAGAGGTATCTCTGGGCCCACTCAGTAGGACATCATCATAATGTGCACAGTGACCAAGGAGTTGATCACGCGATGATGTGAGTTACGGAACGAGTAAAGAGACTTGCCGGTAACGAGATTGAACAAGGTATCGGTATACCGACGATCGAATCTCGGGCAAGTAACATACCGATAGACAAAGGGAATTGAATACGGGATTGATTGAATCCCCGACATCGTGGTTCATCCGATGAGATCATCGTGGAACATGTGGGAGCCAACATGGGTATCCAGATCCCGCTGTTGGTTATTGACCGGAGAACGTCTCGGTCATGTCTGCATGGTTCCCGAACCCGTAGGGTCTACACACTTAAGGTTCGATGACGCTAGGGTTATAGGGAAAGTATGTACGTGGTTACCGAATGTTGTTCGGAGTCCCGGATGAGATCCCGGACGTCACGAGGAGTTCCGGAATGGTCCGGAGGTAAAGATTTATATATGGGAAGTCCTGTTTTGGTCACCGGAAAAGTTTCGGGTGATATCGGTAATGTACCGGGACCACCGGGAGGGTCCCGGGGGTCCACCAAGTGGGGCCACCAGCCCCAGAAGGCTGCGTGGGCCAAGTGTGGGAGGGGACCAGCCCCAGGTGGGCTGGTGCGCCCCCCCACCAAGGCCCAAGCGCATGGGAGAGTGGGAGGGGGCAAACCCTAGGTCCAGATGGGCCTTAAGGCCCACCCTAGTGGCGCCCCCCCTCTCCTCCCCTTGGCCGCCCCCCTTGGATGGGATCTAGGGCTGGCCGCCTCCTCTTGGGGGTGGGAACCCTAGAGGGGGCGCAGCCCCCTCCCCCCTATATATAGTTGAGGTTTGGGCTGCCCAACACACATGAGAACGTCTCTCTTTCGGCGCAGCCCTACCCCTCTCCCTCCTCCTCCTCTCCCGCGGTGCTTGGCGAAGCTCTGCGGGATTGCCACGCTCCTCCATCACCACCACGCCGTCGTGCTGTTGCTGGATGGAGTCTTCCCCAAACTCTCCCTCTCACCTTGCTGGATCAAGGCGTGGGAGACGTCACCGGGCTGCACGTGTGTTGAACGCGGAGGCGCCGTGGTTCGGCACTTAGATCGGAATCAACCGCGATCTGAATCGCTACGAGTACGACTCCCTAATCCGCGTTCTTGCAACGCTTCCGCATCGCGATCTACAATGGTATGTAGATGCACTCCCCTTCTCCTCGTTGCTAGATTACTCCATAGATTGATCTTGGTGATGCGTAGAAAATTTTGAATTTCTGCTACGTTCCCCAACAGTGGCATCATGAGCTAGGTCTGTGCGTAGTTTCTATGCACGAGTAGAACACAAAGTAGTTGTGGGCGTCGATTTTGTCAATTTACTTGCCGTTACTAGTCTTATCTTGATTCGGCGGCATCGTGGGATGAAGCGGCCTGGACCGACCTTACACGTACGCTTACGTGAGACAGGTTCCACCGACTGACATGCACTAGTTGCATAAGGTGGCTAGCGGGTGTCTGTCTCTCCCACTTTAGTCGGAACGGATTCGATGAAAAGGGTCCTTATGAAGGGTAAATAGAAATTGGCATATCACGTTGTGGTTTTACGTAGGTAAGAAACGTTCTTGCTAGAAACCTATACAAGCCACGTAAAAACTTGCAACAAATATTAGAGGACGTCTAACTTATTTTTGCAGCATGTGCTATGTGATGTGATATGGCCAGAAGATGTGATGAATGATATATGTGATGCATGAGATTGATCATATTCTTGTAATAGGAATCACGACTTGCATGTCGATGAGTATGACAACCGGCAGGAGCCATAGGAGTTGTCTTTATTTTTTGTATGACCTGCGTGTCATTGAATAACACCATGTAAATTACTTTACTTTATTGCTAAGCGCGTTAGCCATAGAAGTAGAAGTAATCGTTGGCGTGACAACTTCATGAAGACACAATGATGGAGATCATGATGATGGAGATCATGGTGTCATGCCGGTGACAAAGATGATCATGGTGCCCCGAAGATGGACATCAAAGGAGCAAAATGATATTGGCCATATCATGTCACTATTTGATTGCATGTGATGTTTATCATGTTATGCATCTTATTTGCTTAGAACGACGGTAGCATAAATAAGATGATCCCTCACTAAAATTTCAAGAGACGTGTTCCCCCTAACTGTGCACCGTTGCGAAGGTTCGTTGTTTCGAAGCACCACGTGATGATCGGGTGTGATAGATTCTAACATCGAATACAACGGGTGTTGACGAGCCTAGCATGTACAGACATGGCCTCGGAACACATGCAAAACACTTAGGTTGACTTGACGAGCCTAGCATGTACAGACATGGCCTCGGAACACAAGAGACCGAAAGGTCGAGCATGAGTCGTATAGAAGATACGATCAACATGGAGATGTTCACCGATGATGACTAGTCCGTCTCACATGATGATCGGACACGGCTTAGTTTGACTCGGATCATGTATCACTTAGATGACTAGAGGGATGTCTATCTGAGTGGGAGCTCATAATCAGATGAACTTCATTATCATGAACATAGTCAAAAGATCTTTGCAAATTATGTCATACGCTTTAGTTCTACTGTTTAAGATATGTTCCTAGAGAAAATTTAGTTGAAACTTGGTAGTAGCAATTATGCGGACTGGGTCCGTAAACTGATGATTGTCCTCATTGCTGCACAGAAGGCTTATGTCCTTAATGCACCGCTCGGTGTGCTGAACCTCAGCGTCGTCTGTAGATGTTGCGAAACATCTGACATACACGTTTTGATGACTACGTGATAGTTCAGTGCGTATTGCTAACGGTTTAGAATTGTGGCACAAGAGACGTTTTTGAAACGTCGCAGAACATATGAGATGTTCCGAAGACTAAAATTGGGATTTCAGACAAGTGCCCACGTCAAGAGGTATGAGACCTCTGACAAGTTTCTTAAGCGTGCAAACTAAGGGAGAAAGGCTCAATCGTTGAGCATGTGCTCAGATTGTCTGAGTACCACAATCGCTTGAATCGAGTGGGAGTTAATCTCCCAGATGAGATAGTGATAGTTCTCCATAGTCACTGCCACCAAGCTAGTAGAGCTTTGTGATGAACTATAACATATCAGGGATAGTTATGATGATCCTTGAGCTATTCGCGATGTTTGACACCGCGAGAGTAGAAATCAAGAAGGAGCATCAATTGTTGATGGTTAGTAAAACCACTAGTTTAAGAAGGGCAAGGGCAAAAGGGATACTTCATGAAACAGCAAGTCGTCTGCTGCTCTAGTGAAGAATCCCAAGGTTGAACCCAAACCCGAGACTAAGTGCTTCTGTAATGAGGGGAACGGTCACTGAAGCCGAACTACCCTAGATACTTGGTAGATGAGAAGGCAGGCAAGGTCGACAGAAGTATATTGGATATACATTATATGTATGTGTACTTTACTAGTACTCCTAGCAGCACCAGGGAATTAGATGCCGGTTCGGTTGCTAAGTGTTAGTAACTCGAAATAAAAGATGCGGAATAAATGGAGACTGGCTAAAGGTGAGATGACGATGTGTGTTGGAAGTGTTTCCAAGGTTGATGTGATCAAGCATCGCATGCTCCCTCTACCATCGAGATTTGGTGTTTGCGTTGAGCATGATTGGATTATGTTTATCGCAATACGGTTATTCATTTAAGGAGAATAATGGTTGCTCTGTTTATTTGAATAATACCTTCAATGGTCTTGCACCTAAAATGAATCTCGATCGCAGTGATACACATGTTTGTGCCAAAAGATATAAGATAGTAATGATAGTACCACATACTTGTGGCACTGCCACTTGAGTCATATTGGTGTAGAACGCATGAAGAAGCTCCATGTAGATGGATCTTTGGACTCAGTCATTTTTGAAAAGATTGAGACATGCGAACCATGTCTATTGGTATATATGCATGAAGAAACTCCATGCAGATGGATCGTTTGGACTCACTTGATTTTGAATCACTTGAGACATGCAAATCATACCACATGGGCAAGATGACTGAAAGGCCTCGTTTTCAGTAAGATGGAACAAGAGAGCAATTTATTGGAAGTAATACATTTTGATGTATGCAGTCCAATGAATGCTGAGGCATGTAGTTGATATCGTTATGTTCTTACTTCACAGACGATTTGAGTAGATGCTGAGTGTATTTACTTGATGAAACACAAGTCTGAATTATTGAAAGGTTCAAGTAATTTCAGAGTGAAGTTGAAGATCGTCGTGACAAGAGGATAAAATGTTTGTGATATGATCATAGAGATGAGTATCTGAGTTACGAGTTTGGCACACAATTAAGACATTGTGGAAAGTGTTTCACAAGTAATACCGCCTGGAACACCATAGTGTGATGGTGTGTCCGAACATCATAACTGCACCCTATTGGATATGATGCATACCATGATGTCTCTTATCGAATTACCACTATCGTTTATGGGTTAGGCATTAGAGATAACCGCATTCACTTTAAAAGGGGCACCACGCAATTCCGTTGAGACGACACCGTTTAGAGAAACCTAAGTTGTCGTTTCTTAAAAGTTTGGGGCTGCGATGCTTATGTGAAAAAGTTTCAGGCTGATAAGCTCGAACCCAAAGAGGATAAATGCATCTTCATAGAAAACCCAAAACAGTTGGGTATACCTCCTATTTCATATCTGGAAGCAAAAGTAATTGCTTCTAGAAACGAGTCCTTTCTCGAGGAAAAGTTTCTCTCGAAAGAATTGAGTGGGAGGATGGTGGAGACTTGATAAGGTTATTGAACCGTCGCTTCAACTAGTGTGTAGCAGGGCACAGGAAGTTGTTCCTGTGGCATGTACACCAATTGAAGTGGAAGCTTATGATAGTGATCATGAAACTTCGGATCAAGTCACTACCAAACCTCGTAGGACGACGAGGATGCGTGCTACTTCAGAGTGGTACGTGATCCTGTCTGAGATATCATGTTGTTGGACAATACCGAACCTACGAGCTATGGAGAAGCGATGATGGGCCCATATTCCGACAAATGGTTAGAAGCCATGAAATCCGAGATAAATGGATCTTTAAGAAGAAGACGGACATGGACGGTAATGTTACCGTCTATGAAGCTCGACTTGTGGCAAAGAGAATTTTCACAAGTTCAAGGAGTTGACTACGATGAGATTTTCTCATCCGTAGCGATGCTTAAGTCCGTCAGAATCATGTTAGCATAAGCTGCATTTATGATATCTGGCAGATGGATGTCAAAACAAGTTTCCTTACCTGTTTCGTAAGGAAAGGTTGTATGTGATACAATCAGAAAGGTTTTGTCGATCCTAAGGATGCTAAAAGGTATGGTAGCTCCAGCGATCCTTCCATGGACTAGAGCAAGCATCTCGGAGTTAGAATATACGCTTTGATGGAGTGATCAAAGTTTTTGGGTTTATACAAAGTTTGTTAGAAACTTGTATTTACAATAAAGTGAGTGGGAGCGCTACAATATTTCTGATAAGTATATGTGAATGACATATTGTTGATCCGAAATGATGTAAAATTTCTGGAAAGCATAAAGGGTTGTTTGAAAGAAGTTTTTCAAAGGAAGACCTGGATAAAAGCTGCTTACATACTGGGCATCAAGATCTATAGAGATAGATCAAGACACCCGATGATACTTTCAAAGAACGCACACCTTGACACGTTTTTGAAAGAGTTCAAAATAGATCAGCAAAGAAGGAGTTCTTGGATGTGTTACAAGATGTGAGTATTGAGTAAGACTCAAGACCTGACCACAGCAGAAAAGAGAGAAAGGACGAAGGTCGTCCCCTATGCTTTAGACGTAGGCTCTATAGTATGCTATGCTGTGTACCGCACATGTAGTGTGCCTTGCCATGAGTTGGTCAAGGGGTACAATAGTGATCCGGGAATGGATCACATGACAGCGGTCGAACTTATCCTTAGTATCTAGTGGACTAAGGAATTTTCTCGATTATGGAGGTGAAAAGGAGTTCGTCGTAAAGGGTTACATCGATGCGAACTTTGACACTAATCCGGATGGCTCTGAGTAGTAAACCGGATTCGTATAGTAGAGAAATTATTTGAAATGGCTCCAAATAGCGCGTGGTAGCATCCACAAGATGACATAGATATTCGTAAAGCACACACGGATCTGAAAGGTTCAGACCCGTTGACTAAATAACCTCTCTCACAAGCATAACATGATCAAACCAGAACTCATTGAGTGTTAATCACATAGAGATGTGAACTAGATTGTTGACTCTAGTAAACTCTTTGGATGTTGGTCACATGGTGATGTGACCTGTCAGTGTTAATCACATGGTGATGTGGACTAGATTATTGACTCTAGTGCAAGTGGGAGACTGTTGGAAATATGCCCTAGAGGCAATAATAAATAGGTTATTATTATATTTCCTTGTTCATGATAATCGTTTATTATCCATGCTAGAATTGTATTGATAGGAAACTCAGATACATGTGTGGATACATAGACAACACCATGTCCCTAGTAAGCCTCTAGTTGACTAGCTCGTTGATCAATAGATGGTTACGGTTTCCTAACCATGGACATTGGATGTCGTTGATAATGGGATCACATCATTAGGAGAATGATGTGATGGACAAGACCCAATCCTAAGCCTAGCACAAGATCGTGTAGTTCGTTTGCTCAGAGATTTTCTAATGACAAGTATCATTTCCTTAGACCATGAGATTGTGCAACTCCCGGATACCATAGGAATGCTTTGGGTGTACCAAACGTCACAACGTAACTGGGTGGCTATAAAGGTGCACTACAGGTATCTCCGAAAGTGTCTGTTGGGTTGGCACGAATCGAGACTGGGATTTGTCACTCCGTGTAAACGGAGAGGTATCTCTGGGCCCACTCGGTAGGACATCATCATAATGTGCACAGTGTGACCAAGGAGTTGATCACGGGATGATGTGAGTTATGGAACGAGTAAAGAGACTTGCCGGTAACGAGATTGAACATGGTATCGGTATACCGACGATCGAATCTCGGGCAAGTAACATACCGATAGACAAAGGGAATTGAATACGGGATTGATTGAATCCCCGACATCGTGGTTCATCCGATGAGATCATCGTGGAACATGTGGGAGCCAACATGGGTATCCAGATCCCGCTGTTGGTTATTGACCGGAGAACGTCTCGGTCATGTCTGCATGGTTCCCGAACCCGTAGGGTCTACACACTTAAGGTTCGATGACGCTAGGGTTATAGGGAAAGTATGTACGTGGCTACCGAATGTTGTTCGGAGTCCCGGATGAGATCCCGGACGTCACGAGGAGTTCCGGAATGGTCCGGAGGTAAAGATTTATATATGGGAAGTCCTGTTTTGGTCACCAGAAAAGTTTCGGGTGATATCGGTAATGTACCGGGACCACCGGGAGGGTCCCGGGGGTCCACCAAGTGGGGCCACCAGCCCCAGAAGGCTGCGTGGGCCAAGTGTGGGAGGGGACCAGCCCCAGGTGGGCTGGTGCGCCCCCCCACCAAGGCCCAAGCGCATGGGAGAGTGGGAGGGGGCAAACCCTAGGTCCAGATGGGCCTTAAGGCCCACCCTAGTGGCGCCCCCCCTCTCCTCCCCTTGGCCGCCCCCCTTGGATGGGATCTAGGGCTGGCCGCCTCCTCTTGGGGGTGGGAACCCTAGAGGGGGCACAGCCCCCTCCCCCCCTATATATAGTTGAGGTTTGGGCTGCCCAACACACATGAGAACGTCTGTCTTTCGGCGCAGCCCTACCCCTCTCCCTCCTCCTCCTCTCCCGCGGTGCTTGGCGAAGCTCTGCGGGATTGCCACGCTCCTCCATCACCACCACGCCATCGTGCTGCTGCTGGATGGAGTTCTTCCCCAACCTCTCCCTCTCACCTTGCTGGATCAAGGCGTGGGAGACGTCACCGGGCTGCACGTGTGTTGAACGCGGAGGCGCCGTGGTTCGGCACTTAGATCGGAATCAACCGCGATCTCAATCGCTACGAGTATGACTCCCTAATCCGCGTTCTTACAACGCTTCCGCATCGCGATCTACAATGGTATGTAGATGCACTCCCCTTCCCCTCGTTGCTAGATTACTCCATAGATTGATCTTGGTGATGCGTAGAAAATTTTGAATTTCTGCTACGTTCCCCAACAACCAGGACTAAGTTCATGATAAATTAAAGTTCAATTGATCATATTACTCAAGAACTCCCACTTAGATAGACATCCCTCTAATCATCTAAGTGATCATGTGATCCATATCAACTAAACTATGTCCGATCATCACGTGAGATGGAGTAGTTTTCAATGGTGAACATCACTATGTTGATCATATCTACTATATGATTCACGCTCGACCTTTCGGTCTCCAGTGTTCCGAGGCCATATCTGCATATGCTAGGCTCGTCAAGTTTAACCCGAGTATTCTACGTGTGCAAAATTGGCTTGCACCCGTTTGTAGATGAACGTAGAGCTTATCACACCCGATCATCACGTGTTGTCTCGGTACGACGAACTTTGGCAACAGTGCATACTCAGGGAGAACACTTTTATCTTGAAATTTAGTGAGAGATCATCTTATAATGCTACCGTCAATCAAAGCAAAATAAGATGCATAAAGGATAAACATCACATGCAATCAATATAAGTGATATGATATGGCCATCATCATCTTGTGCTTGTGATCTCCATCTTCGAAGCACCGTCATGATCACCATCGTCACCGGCGCGACACCTTGATCTCCATCGTAGCATCGTTATCGTCTCGCCAACTATTGCTTCTACGACTATCGCTACCGCTTAGTGATAAAGTAAAGCAATTATAGGGCGATTTCATTGCATACAATAAAGCGACAACCATATGGCTCCTGCCAGTTGCCGATAACTCGGTTACAAAACATGATCATCTCATACAATAAAATATAGCATCATGCCTTGACCATATCACATCACAACATGTCCTGCAAAAACAAGTTAGACGTCCTCTACTTTGTTGTTGCAAGTTTTACGTGGCTGCTACGGGCTGAGCAAGAACCGTTCTTACCTACGCATCAAAACCACAATGATAGTTCGTCAAGTTAGTGCTGTTTTAACCTTCTCAAGGACCGGGCGTAGCCACACTTGGTTCAACTAAAGTTGGAGAAACTGACACCCGCCAGCCACCTATGTGCAAAGCACGTCGGTAGAACCAGTCTCGCATAAGCGTACGCGTAATGTCGGCCGGGCCGCTTCATCCAACAATACCGCCGAACCAAAGTATGACATGCTGGTAAGCAGTATGACTTGTATCGCCCACAACTCACTTGTGTGCTACTCGTGCATATAACATCTACTCATAAAACCAGGCACGGATGCCACTATTGGGGAACGTAGTAATTTCAAAAAAATTCCTACGCAAACACAGGATCATGGTGGTGCATAGCAACGAGAGGGGAGAGTGTGTCCACGTACCCTCGTAGACCGGAAGTGGAAGCGTTATGACAACGCGGTTGATGTAGTCATACGTCTTCACGATCCGACCGATCCAAGTACCGAACGCACGGCACCTCCGAGTTCTGCACACGTTCAGCTCGATGACGTCCCACGAACTCCGATCCAACAGAGCTTTGCAGGAGAGTTCCGTCGGCACGACGGCGTGATGACGGTGTTGATGATGCTACCAACGCAGGGCTTCGCCTAAGCACCGCTACGATATTACCGAGGTGGAATATGGTGGAGGGGGGCACCGAACACGGCTAAGAGATCAATGATCGATATTTGTGTCTATGGGGTGCCCCCTAGCCACGTATATAAAGGAGTGGAGGAGGGGGGAGAGGGCCGGCCCCTATGGCTCGCCCTGGAGGAGTCCTACTCCCACCGGGAGTAGGATTCCCCCTTCCAAGTAGTAGGAGTAGGAGTCAAGGAAAGGGAAGAGAGAAGAGAAGGAAGGAGGGGGCGCAACCCCTCCCCCTAGTCCAATTCGGACTAGGCCTTGGGGGCGTGCAGCCTCTCCTCTCTCTTTCCCCTAAAGCCCAATAAGGCCCATATACTCCCCGGCGAATTCCCGTAACTCTCCGGTACTCCGAAAAATAGCCGAATCACTCAGAACCTTTCCGATGTCCGAATATAGTCGTCCGATATACCGATCTTTACGTCTCGACCATTTCGAGACTCCTCGTCATGTCCCCGATCTCATCTGGGACTCCGATCTACCTTCGGTACATCAAAACACATAAACTCATAATACAAATCGTCACCGAACGTTAAGCGTGCGGACCCTACGGGTTCGAGAACTATGTAGACATGACCGAGACACGTCTCCGGTCAATAACCAATAGGGGAACCTGGATGCTCATATTGGCTCCTACATATTCTACGAATATCTTTATCGGCCAAACCGCATAACAACATACATTGTTCCCTTTGTCATCGGTATGTTACTTGCCCGAGATTCGATCGTCGGTATCTCAATACCTAGTTCAATCTCGTTTCCGGCAAGTCTCTTTACTCATTATGTAATGCATCATCCCGCAACTAACTCATTAGTCACATTGCTTGCAAGGCTTATAGTGATGTGCATTACCGAGAGGGCCCAGAGATACCTCTCCGACAATCGGAGTGACAAATCCTAATCTCGAAATACGCCAACTCAACAAGTACCTTCGGAGACACCTGTAGAGCACCTTTATAATCACCCAGTTACGTTGTGATGTTTGGTAGCACACAAAGTGTTGAGGATATAGACCTTAGAGTCACCCGCCAGGAGGGGCCGGGTTACTCTAATGGTCATTACCAGAAGCCCGGCGCCAAGCTTGAAGACGGTGGGCCAAAGATGGGCTTAAGACCCGGATATGGCTTAAAGGCCCGTAGTTACAATCATTATCATGGTAGAACTTGTAGTGCAAGGCAAGAATAGCTGAGAGTCCGAGCCGGACACTCTTATGAGCCGGCCGGGACTCTAAGAGCTGCTGGGCGTCAGCCTCCCTATATAAAGGGACGACCCGGCAGCGGTTTAGGGACAAGAACAATCTCCTCGAGAGCCGGGCATAGCAGTTTAGCTCCCTGGTGATCGTAACCCTAATCAATACCACCTCACCTGGACGTAGGCTTTTACCTTCACCGTAAGGGGCCGAACCAGTATAAACCCTCATATTCCTTGTCCCGCTTAACCCCTTTAAGCTTCCTAGCTGCGATGGCTCCACGACTAAGTCCTAGCTCGAGGACATCTGCCGTGACAATTCCACGACAGTTGGCGCCCACCGTGGGGCCAGCGCATGGTGGATTTGAGTTCTTGAAGGGCAGCTTCGAAGGGCTCAAGGGATACGCTGTGGGCCGGATGACCAAGAGTCGTCGTGGCAAGCTCTACATCGACGATGCAAACTGGGGCCCCGACGCCGGCTCAATTGAGTACGGGTACCGGGTCCCCTTCAGCGGAATTCATGTTTTCATTGGCAAGATTGGTGAGCCGGGCCCTGAGCCGGGTCTCTGCGCCGATCTCGTCGAGACGGCTCAGTGTGCGCGACCCGCCCGGGCCCGGCCGGCCTTAAGGCATGCTTTTGTGGGGTGTGTCCATGGAGGACTCTCTGATCGATCTGGATCTGGTGATGAGACGGCCGCCGGCTCTGACGGCGAGTCGGCCACCGATGAGTCAAACTCGTTGTATCAACTTCAAGATGGCAGGCTCATGGGTTGTTTCGATGGTGACAGTATTCCGGACCTGTTTGAGCCGCCAAGCCGGGTTGGAATCTTTATGGCCGGTGCGCAGCCTGTTCAGAACCCCGCTGCTGGAGCAGGAAACCCGGTGCCTTCCCCGGCTCAGGTACTGATGGATCTCACGGACAAGATGACGGCCCTGTTAACCGCCACGGTTGACCCGGCAGATCAAGCTCAGCACGATGCGGAGGTGGCACAGTTAAAATTGGATCTAGCGAAAGCTAAAGAGGATCTTGCAGCAGAAGGGATCAGGCTGGCTGCGGAGAGGGCGGCTCTCGATGCCCAAACTCAGCTGATCCAGGCGCAGTCCTTCCAACTCGCGATGGATCAGAACGCGTCCAATGAGGTCATGAGAAGGAGGCATCAAAAGACCCAATCTCGACTCCCTCCGGTTTACGATCCACGCAACCTCTTCAACACGCCAGGTGCAGGGTCTAGTAACCCGCCAGGGGTCATAGTGCCCGGATCTGGAGCCCCTATTCAGCCACGAGTGATGGGGCCTCCCCAGGTGCCCCCTGCCCCGCCTCAGTACGTGCCAATACCCCCGGGTCATTATAATAACCCGCTGGAGAACATGGTCGCTGCGGCAGCACGGCTGGCGGCTCTCCCAGTTGACGTCGACTCTCCGACGGCTATTGAAACCCGCCGGGTCAGGGAACTCCTTCAGACGGCACTGGCGCAGCAGGAGGCGTACTCCTACAGCCGGGATAGGATCCACTCGACCCCTCGACCGGGTCAGAGCCCGAGTTACAGCAGGCACATGGTCTCAGCGACCGGCTAAAGTAACGTCCGACGCCATGACCCGCCTCCTGGCCATGGCCCGGCTCATAATGGAGCCTTTCACACAGCAGATCAGGACAGAGCGCGGCAAGAGGCGGAGCAAATGCCTCAATTGACGGCTTACCAGACCCCCCCGGCTTATCCGACGACTTCCGTCGACGTGGGTATCCCTACCAGGACCGGGGGCGTCCCTTGTTTAGTGCCAGCTATCCGTAATGAACGTCTACCCAAGGACTTCAAAGGCTCTAGGAAGGTGCCTAATTACATAGCTGACTTACAACCCGCAGCCTGGATCGAGAGTTACGAGATGGCCATGGAGCTGCTGGAGGTCAGTGAGGCGGCAATGGCTAAGTATTTCACCATGATGTTGGATGGGACCGCCCGCACTTGGTTAAAAAGGCTACCACCGAATTCCATCGGGTCTTGGGCTGAGTTGAAAGCCCGGTTCATCCAAAACTTCAAAGATACCTGTAGGCAGTCTATGTCAATTGTGGATTTGACTAACTGTAAGCAGCAGGAGGGTGAATCCACGACTCATTGGGTTCGCCGGGTCAAAGAGATCATACATTCATCAGATAAGATGGACGCCGGCTCTGCAGTCTTAATGTTGGAACAGAATTGTCGCTTCGTGCCCCTGAAGATGAAACTCGGGCGGCTTAAGCGCGACTGCAGTGATATGGGTACACTAATGGCGGCTCTTGTCAAGTACGCCGATTCTGATGGTACCAAGGATCCCCCTTCAGATGACGAAAGGACAGGGAAGGGAAAGAAGAATGGCAATGGCAAGGGTCCCCAGCATAACCCGGGGAACCAAGGAGGAGGCAAGCGCAAGGCCGACGGCAGCCTAGAGTTTGTGGCCAACGCCAGCTCACAAGGGAATAACCAGCGACGTAAGGGGAGGCCCCCTCCCCGAGGCGGCGGGTCAGGTCCGACGTTGGAGCAGCTGTTGAATGAGCCTTGTCCAAGGCATGGCTCTAGAGAGAAGCCAACGACTCATCTGTGGAAAGATTGTGCAATCATGAAGGCCTTTAAGAATTACAATGGCCCGGCGGCGGCTCAGGCGCCGGCGGCTTTCATGGCCCGGGCGGCGGCTCAAATTCTGGTCCTCAGAACGGTCAAGGGGGCTTTAATCAACAGTCTGGCCAGGGTCATCAACAGCAGCTGGGGGGTTATCATACCAATCCAAAGCAGCTTAGCGGTGGACAGTATCATGTGATTACCACCAGTCTGTGTAAGCGGGATCGGAAGCTTCATAAGAGGGCTGTAAATTGAGCCGGCGGTCCCACGCTACTTGCGGTGGTCTGAGCAGCCTATAGTGTGGAGTAGGGAGGATCACCCTCCCCGGGTGGATAACCCAGGCCACTTGGCCCTAGTGGTGGCTCCTCAGGTGGGAGGATATAAGTTCACTAAGGTGCTCATGGATGGAGGCAGCAGCATTAACATCCTCTATTATGAGACATTCCCTCGTATGGGGTTGATTGATAAGAACCTCAGCCAGTCCAACACTATTTTCCACGGTGTGGTACCTGGTAAGTCGGCTTATCCAGTCGGCAAGATTGAGTTGGAAGTAGCCTTTGGTGATGAGAACAACTACAGGGTGGAGAAATTGACCTTTGAGGTGGTCAAGATAAGAAGTCCATACCATGCTATATTTGGACGACCGGCTTACGCCAAGTTCATGGCTCTGCTGTGTTATGTGTACTTACAGCTCAAGATGCCGGGTCACAACGGGACCATTACGGTTCACGGCAGCCGGAAAGTGGCCCTGGAGTGTGAGGAAGGCGATGCAGCTTATGCAGAGTCTGTTTGTGCAACAGAGGAGTTGAAGTTTTACAAGGACAATGTTGACCCAACTGATATGACCTCTTTGAAAAAGCCGACTACAGAGCATGAGCCGGCAATGAAATTTAAGTCCGCTGATGAGACTAAACTTGTTGATTTCATTCCAGGAGACTCATCTCAGCAATTTAGCATCAGTGCCAATCTGGATCCAAAATAGGAAGGCGCGCTCATCGAGTTCATCCGTGAGAATAGGGACATCTTCGCATGGAAACCTTCTGACATGCCAGGTGTACCTAGAGAACTCGCTGAGCACACTCTCAATGTTGATCCGAAATTTAAGCCAGTCAGGCAGTTCCTTCGGCGGTTTAATGAAGAGAGGCGGAAAACTATTGGTGAAGAGGTGGCCCGGCTCTTGGCGGCCGGGTTTATTGTTGAAGTCTTTCACCCAGAGTGGTTGGCTAACCCGGTGCTCGTACTCAAGAAGAACGGCACCTGGCGGATGCGTGTGGACTACACGGACTTAAACAAGGCGTGTCCGGCTGATCCTTTTGCCCTCCCCCGTATTGATCAAATCATTGATGCTACGGCAGGTTGTGCACGCTTAAGTTTCTTGGATGCTTATTCCGGATATCATCAGATTAAGATGGCAGTTAAGGACCAGGAGAAGACGGCGTTCATCACTCCCTTTGGAGCCTTCTGCTATGTGTCTATGCCCTTTGGACTCAAGTGTGCACAGGCGACTTACCAGCGTTGTGTACAGAACTGTCTTCATAAACAGATTGGGCGCAATGTTCACGCTTATGTGGACGATATTGTGGTTAAGTCCATAAAAGAGGAAACCCTGATAGATGATTTAAGGGAAACCTTTGATAATCTCCGGGTCTACAAGATGATGCTTAACCCGGCCAAGTGTGTCTTTGGTGTTCCTGCAGGCAAACTCTTGGGTTTCTTGGTTTCTGACAGAGGCATTGAGGCTAACCCGGAGAAGATCAAGGCCATCACCTCCCTGGCTAAGCCGGCGTGTATAAATGACGTTCAGCGTTTGGCGGGTCGCATCGCTGCTTTAAGCCGGTTTATAAGCCGTTTGGGTGAGAAGGCCATGCCCTTATATCAGTTGATGAAGAAAACTGATAACTTTGTCTGGAATGATGCAGCTAATACTGCCTTTGAGGATTTGAAGAAGCAGCTGGCAGAGCCTCCAGTCCTTGCTGCGCCGGTTGACAAAGAGCCCTTATTATTATATGTGGCGGCGAACACACGAGCCGTCAGTGTGGCTATGGTGGTGGAGCGCAAGGAGGAGGGTAAGGAGCATCCGGTTCAGCGGCCAGTTTATTATGTCAGCGAAGTGCTCATTGAGTCCAAGCAGCGATATCCGCATTGGCAGAAGCTTGTTTATGGTGTGTTCATGGCGAGCCGGAAACTTAAGCATTATTTCCAGGGTCATCCCATAACCGTGGTCAGTTCTGCCCCTCTTGGTGATATCATTCAAAACAGAGAGGCCACAGGGAGAGTGGCTAAGTGGGCTATCGAGCTCGGACCTCATGGTCTCAAGTACGTGCCATGCACTGCTGTTAAATCTCAGGCCTTGGTGGATTTCATCAATGATTGGACAGAGTCACAAGTGCCCGAGCAGAAGCCGGATAACACATATTGGACTATCCACTTTGACGGGTCCAGGCAGTTGGAGGGCTCGGGGCCCGGAGTTGTATTGGCTTCCCCTAAAGGTGACAAGTTCCATTATGTGCTACGGTTGATGTTTCCTTGCACTAACAATGCGGCTGAGTACGAGGCCTTGCTCCACGGTCTTCGGATGGCTAAGGAGATGAGCTTGAGCCGGGTAAGGTGTTTCGGTGACTCAGGCTTGGTGGCTCAACAAGTATCGGGCAAGTGGGACTCTAAGGACCCTCTCATGGCGGCTTATCGCCGCGAGGTTGATGCCATTGCTGGGCACTTTCAGGGTTACCAAGTGGAACACATCGATCGCAGGAAGAACGAGGCGGCGAATGCTTTAAGCCGGCTGGGCTCTCAGCGAAAACCGGTGCCGCCTAACACTTTCCTGGACGTCCTGTATAGCCCTTCTGTTAAGTTGCCTAGAGAGGAAGACTTGGCTGTCCCTGACCCGGAGGCACGACTGGTGGCGGCTCTCCATATCATACCAGACTGGACAATGCCATATCTGGCTTACATGACCCGGGGCGAGTTGCCTGAGGATGAAACTTTGGCCAGGCAAATAACCCGGTGGGCTAAGTCAATGATTGTTATCAATGGGGAGTTGCATCACCGCAGTGTTACGGGGGCGTTTCAGCATTGCGTTTCCCTTGAGGAAGGTCAAGAGATCTTACATGAGATCCATGAAGGGGATTGTGGCCATCACGCCGGCTCAAAGTCTCTTGTGGCCAAGGCTTTTCGTCATGGTTTTTATTGGTTGACGGCTCATGCAGATGCAGAGGACTTGGTCAGTAAGTGTGATGGTTGCCAAAGGTTCTCACGACGGGCTCATGTGCCGGCTCAGGAGCTGAGGATGATCCCAATCACTTGGCCCTTTGCGGTCTGGGGGCTTGACATGGTTGGGCCTTTTAAAAGGTCCAAGGATAAGAAGACCCACCTCTTGGTGGCAGTTGACAAATTCACAAAGTGGGTGGAGACTGAGCCAGTTAGCAAGTGCGATGCAGCCACGGCGGTTCAATTTATGAAAAAGGTGATTTTCCGCTTTGGCTTTCTGCACAGCATTATAACTGACAATGGCACCAATCTCTCCAAAGGCGCCATGGAAGAGTTTTGTCAACGCGAGCATATCCGACTTGATGTTTCCTCAGTGGCTCATCCTCAATCCAACGGTCAAGCTGAGAGAGCTAATCAGGAGATTCTGAAGGGTATCAAGCCCCGGCTTTTGGTCCCTTTGCAACGGACGCCGGGTTGTTGGGTGGAGGAGTTGCCCTCCGTGTTATGGAGCATCAACACTACTCCTAACAGGTCTACAGGCTTCACGCCTTTCTTCATGGTTTATGGAGCAGAAGCAGTCCTCCCCAGTGACATCCGTCATGACTCACCTCGAGTGGCGGCTTACGTCGAGGCGGATAATGAACAGGCGCGCCAAGATGCTCTTGACTTGTTGGACGAACAGCGTGATGTGGCAGCAGCCCGTTCAGCGATTTACCAACAAGGCCTGCGCCGTTATCATAGCTGTCGGGTTAAATCCCGGGTCTTCCAGGAAGGCGATCTTGTGCTCCGGCTCATCCAGGATCAAACAGATGCACACAAGTTATCCCCGCCTTGGGAAGGGCCCTTTGTGGTCAGCAAGAACTTGCACAACGGGTCATATTACCTCATTGACATTCGGGAGCACAAAGATTCACGTAAGTCGGAGGAAGAGACCCGTCGGCCGTGGAACATAGCTCAGCTTCGGCCTTACTACACTTGAGCCACCGGCTCTCGTGGTGTACATATTTCTCTCAGCCATGTATATATTATGATAAGCAATAAAGCAGGACCTCTGTCCTTTTTTCTCCTCCAAATATGCACGTGTTGTTTTTATTGCAAGATTACATGATGACTTAAAGGAGGATCTGGCTTATGATCGTATTCGAATCTAGCTGTAAGCAGTAAAGTCACTTGGGGGCTTCCTGTTCAAACATGGGTCGTATTCGAACCAAAGAGAACATAGCTGTCGATACCCATTTGATTGGCAAAGTGTCGAGCTCATTGGGAGGTTACCTTTGGTCATATTTGAATCATAGTTTAACCCCTCTGAGAACCGACGTGGATCGTATTCGAATCAGCGTCGTTAAACAATTCTTAAAATCACTTGGGGGCTTCCTGTTCAAACATGGGTCGTATTCGAACCAAAGAGAACATAGCTGTCGGTACCCTCTTGATTGGCATCGCCACACCCGCTGGGGGCTATATGATCGTATCTGAATCTTAGCTTAACCCCTTTGGGCCGGGTCTCTGTTCGTATTCGAACCGGAAGCCCCTAAGTTCTTCTGCTTTATCACAAGTTTTCTTTGATTATGTCAAGGTGTGTACAGCCGGGTCTCACTTTGCCGGCTTAACCTTGGTTTACAGTATTGCTGAACGCAATGGGTGTTATAAGGCAGGTAAACCGGAGTTGCGGTACCAACTTTATCATCTGGATTATCTAAACCGGAAGTATGCTTGCAGGCCGTTCAGTATGTTCTTACGGCTGTATTCAGGATATCATTGAAGACAAGTCCTTTTTGATTCATATTCCGGGTTATCTAAAATTTATGATTCTCAGGACGGTAAGCCGCCTCGAGACTTGTGATTTGCCCTTCTATGCAGGATAATTAAAGGCACCTCTTTTGAGGTTAAGAAAAACAAAGGATTGATTATGACCCGGAGAAATATCAAAGAGACAACTTCAAAAGACTTTAGCATTCAATACATGCACGATGGCACGACAGAGATAAACTGTTGCACCTACTCTATTACAAAATTCATCAAGTCTAAAAGGGTGGAGCATTGTTTGGTAAACCGCCCGCCGAGTTACGATGCTTGCTGAGTTGAAGTCTCCGGCTCGTTCCTATCCTCTCCTCCGGCTGATCCCAAGACCTGGAAAGTTGATGACTTCCAGTCGATGCCGCTGAGAGCTTCGAATTGGGCTTCCTCGTCAATTAACCCGACCGGGTCAATCTCCGGGGCGAAAGTATGCTGACGAGCCGGCGGGATCAAGTTGAGGGCTTCATAGTGAGGGGTTGGAATCCTCTGATTCTCCGCATTGTAACCCGGCTGGTACTTGGTCAGATCTGTGTCGTTCCCGATAAGGGTGGCCACCAGGCGTACAGCCTTCACGCAAGCTGCGAAGTCCTTCTGATCGAAAGCTGAGCCGTCTTCCTTCAGGCTTGGATAGCCAAGGGCGATGTCCGCCGGATCTAACTCCGGCAGGAATGCCTTGGCCCGGCTTAGCGCGGCGATCGCTCCGGCTCTCGCAGAGGCCCGTCGCAGCTCTTGGATCCGCTGAGGCAGAACGGCGAGCCGGCGCAGGACTTCTGCCAGGTGAGTCGGCACCTCGTTGGATAGGGCCACCACAGCGAAGGCACGCTGTGACCCGGTGTAGAGCTGCTCCACCAGGGTATACATGGCCTTCAGCTTGGTGACCACGCTCTGGTTGAGGTTGGCACTTCTGGGACCTGTTTAACAGAATCAGATAAGCCGGCGACAAGGATGAATTATGAGATATAAACATTCTAAACTTGATGAAAGCCGGTGAGGCGACTTACCGAAGATGGCGGCCACCATCTGGGAAACCTGGCGCTTTAGACCGGAGAGCTCGGCGGTCTTCTCGGAGAGAGTATTCTCCGCCTGTTCAGCCCGGGTCACCAATGCGGCCTTCTCTTCGGCCCAGGCTTTCCGCTCAGCATCAAATTCTGTCTTCAGCTTCTCTTGAGCGGCGATGCTGGATACAAACTTGGCGTTTGCCTTCCGGGTCTCCATCTCTTGCATCTTTAGCCGGCTCTTGACATCAGCAAGGTCAGCCTCAAGCTTCTTGCCAGCAGCCTATATAAGTTTCCGGGTTATGGCATGAATAGTTACTATATAAGTCCCAAGCGTTTTCCAAGCAAAGACACTTGGCACTTGGGGGCTAATGCATATTGAACGTATCTATCTACAAACTGCCGGCTCAATGGAGTAAGCCGGAACCTAAGTCTACAACATATTCAATCATAAGTCGTTGACTTGGGGGCTAGCATGGTAAAGGTAACTATGCAGTAAGTAAGAGGACAGCAGAATGATACCTCAGATTTTTGCTGGATCTGGTTCACCATGGCGACCTCTGCGTCCCGGCTCTTGTGCACTTGGCTAATGTAGCCAGAGACGAGCTCTCCAATGCTCAGGTTGGTGTAGTCGGAGAGGTCCAGGTTCACCCGGTGGGGCTGCAGCAACTCCCCCTTAGCGGAGCACTTGGCCAGCACGGTAGGTCTCCCCGGCTCAACGAACTCCGTCCGGGTGATTACCACGTCCGGGTCGTCTGCTGGTGGAGCCGAGATGGAGGCCTCCGGGTTAACAGAAACTTCTGTAGTTGCCTTGGTAGTCGGGGCAGCGGCCTCAGGTGCCTTGTCGGTTGGAATGATGGCTTCGGGGGCGGAGGCGGCTGGCGGTTCTTGAGCCGTCACTTCCGGTTCAGGTAAATCCGGCACTCCGGCTGACTTGGTCTTCTTTGCTCTCTTGGTGAGCTTTGCCTGGGCACTGAAAGGACAGAAACGTTAAGCACAAAAAGGGTAAGTAAAGACAAGTATAACATGAGATGGTTATCATTACCCGGGCGCGGTCTTGAAAGCCGGAAGGCTCGACTGCATGGAGTCGCCCGAGGAGGGGGAGGTCTCCTGATAATTTGAGTCAAAAGAATTGAGTGGCTGACGGATAACACCCGCCAACGGATGAAAAGGGTACAAGTGGGAAATAACCTCAGTTCGGCGCTTCCTCGATGCGTCAGGTAACCCAGCGGAGAGGTCGGTGTCCTTGTTGGTCCGGGTGTGACGCCGGCTTTCATGAACCTGTCGCTTCAAAATAAATTGAGGGTCTTGATAAGCTAAAGGATGTGAAAAGCTTACTTTTCGGGTTACCCTTCGGACTTTCAGCTTTGGCAAGGGCTCCGAGTCGGAGGAAAGTGACATTACCTCTTCAACCACCGGGTTACTTGCGCCGGTGTCATCCTGTCAGTGAGCAAGTATTGATAAGGCGGACAGCAACAAACAATAAATACAGCAAGGATTTAAAAGCTCAGGAGTTACCTCTGACTCGGAGCTGTCGCTTAATTGCATCAGCTCTGAAGCAGTAGGCCTGCTTCCTTTCTTGCGAGGGGCGGCTTTCTTGGCGGCTTTCTTCGCCTTCCTGGCCTTCTTGGCCGCCTCATGGTCGTATTTGACCCGCCAGAACTTATCATCAGCCTGAAAAATGCAATGAGGTTTTCTTAAAACAATTCAGATAAAAGTCAGGTACAGATAAAATGTTCAGATCAGTGGCTTACCGCTGGGGCTGCGTTGGTCTTGCAGAAGGGGGCTAGCCCGGTCCTTCCGCAGTCTGCCAGGCTCTCGTTTAAAAGAGCCTTGGTCATTTCTTCTGCAACGTCTTCAGGAAGATCGTTGCGGCTGTGTCTCTAAGGGTCATCTTTTCGACCCGTGTACTCACACATTAAGCCGGGGCAGCGGCTCAATGGGATCACCCGCCATGAGATCCAGACCCGGACCAGGTCGATTCCGTTCAGACCATTGCCCAGGAGAGCCTTGATCTTGTTGATAGTGGGGAGCAGAGGCTGGCGCTCCGCTTGAGTCAGCTTGTCCGACAGTGGGTGAGTCGGCTCCAGACGTGATGGGCGAAAGCCGGGCAGCGGACTCTCGTCAGTCGGCGACGTGTCTTGGCAGTAAAACCACGTCAGATTCCAGTCCTTGGGGTGGCTGGGCGGCTCTGCGTAAGGGAACAGGCAGTCCCTACGCCGCTGGATGGAGATGCCACCTAACTCCAGACTTGGCCCATTGGCGCACTCATTCTGACGGTTCAAGTAAAAAAGCTCTCTAAAGAGCAGCAGACTAGGTTCTTCTCCAAGGTAAACCTCGCAGAAGACTTGGAAATTGCAGATGTTGGACACTGAGTTGGGTCCTATATCTTGAGGCCGCAAGTCGAAGAAGTTTAGCACGTCCCTAAAAAACTTTGAGCCGGGCGGTGCGAAGCCCCGGCTCATGTGATCCGCAAAAATCACTACCTCCCCGTCCTTTGGCTGTGGTCTCTCTTCTGACGGGTCAGGGGCACGGTAGGACATGACATCCTTCTTGGGCAGATATCCGGACTTAACAAAATCTGCTAGTGTCTCACTGGTGACATTGGACCTCATCCAGTTGCAAGTGATGGAGGCCTTGGGAGCTTTGGGAGGCATGGTGAAAGTCGGCAGTCTATGATAAAAGGAAAAACGTCTGGGTTAATTATGAGCCGGAGGAGACCTACAGTTCAAAGCTAAGGTGGCGGCTTATGAAGGGGACTAATGGTATACACCTAAGTGCATCAGGCTATTTAAGCCGCCGAGGGATTGAGAGTAATTTGATTGTTGACAGGCCTTATCACAGCTAAGCCGGAAATTTTATGGCGCGTGGTTTTCTGTAAGCCGGAAGGTTTTACGGCGCGTGGTTTCTTTAAGCCGGAACTGTAAACCGCCAAGATTCAATGATTGCAGTTTTTTACTAAGTGTGGTGAAACAGGTTTCACACATCGCAGTAAAACCTTTGGATCAAAATGGTCGGGTAAAATAAAAAGTTTCTAGACCTAGAAACAGACGAGCGGATGTTCTTGAGCTCGAACGAAGCCGTTATGCAGTGGAAAGAGACCTACTGGCATTTGAAATAAGTACCAAACAACCGCCGCACTAGTTCTATGCAGATCTAAGATCAAAAGGGGCAGTAAGAAAGAAAACTACCGGTGTTTGTGGCAATGGCGACGAACACGAAGAACGCGGACGAACCCTACGGCAGATCCATTCTACAGGACAAGCAGGACTTACAGGAGCTGGAGAGCTGCGGAGGTTGTTGCGTTTCTCTGGTCCGATCAGGGTGATGCAGCGGCCTGAGCTGGTGATGACGAGGAGACCCGCGGCGGCAACGGCGGCGGAGCTCGAGCAGCACGGGGTAGTGAGAGGAAGGAGACGACCGAGGTAGGAGAGTGAGAAAGGCCCGTCGGGCCGGCCTATCTATAAGGCGAGCTCGTAAAGCGGGCGCGAGAATCAAGGAGACCGTGGCGTGGTTATCTCCCCACGCAACGCCTCGATTCTCGGGAGGACAGTAAATGCAAAGATCCGTTGCGGATCTGGCGGAGTAAACAACGGGCTTAATGGAAGATGACGTCACGGCGGATTATCCGGAGTCCAGAGGATGACGTCACGCCGGGTTATGGCTTTCACACAAATGGTGAGCCGGAGATTTTTTCTGTCGAAAGAATTGAAGATTGACATGAGCCGGCTCAAATCAATCTGGGGCCTAATGTTGAGGATATAGACCTTAGAGTCACCCGCCAGGAGGGGCCGGGTTACTCTAATGGTCATTACCAGAAGCCCGGCGCCAAGCTTGAAGACGGTGGGCCAAAGATGGGCTTAAGACCCGGATATGGCTTAAAGGCCCGTAGTTACAATCATTATCATGGTAGAACTTGTAGTGCAAGGCAAGAATAGCTGAGAGTCCGAGCCGGACACTCTTATGAGCCGGCCAGGACTCTGAGAGCTGCTGGGCGTCAGCCTTCCTATATAAAGGGACGACCCGGCAGCGGTTTAGGGACAAGAACAATCTCCTCGAGAGCCGGGCATAGCAGTTTAGCTCCCTGGTGATCGTAACCCTAATCAATACCACCTCAACTGGACGTAGGCTTTTACCTTCACCGTAAGGGGCCGAACCAGTATAAACCCTCGTATTCCTTGTCCCGCTTAACCCCTTTAAGCTTCCTAGCTGCGATGGCTCCACGACTAAGTCCTAGCTCGAGGACATCTGCCGTGACAATTCCACGACACAAAGTGTTCCTCCGGTAAATGGAAGTTGCATAATCTCATAGTCATAGGAACATGTATAAGTCTTGTAGAAAGCAATAGCAACATACTAAACGATCAAGCGCTAAGCTAACAGAATGGGTCAAGTCAATCACATCATTCTCCTAATGATGTGATCACGTTTATCAAATGACAACCCATGTCTATGGTTAGGAAACTTAACCATCTTTGATCAACGAGGTAGTCAATTAGAGGCATACTAGTGAGACTCTGTTTGTCTATGTATTCGCACATGTATTATGTTTCCAGTTAATACAATTCTAGCATGAATAATAAACATTTAGCATGAAATAAGGAAATAAATAATAACTTTATTATTGCCTCTAGGGCATATTTCCTTCAGAACGACCCAGCGCGCTTTATAGCGATCAAGGGTACCATCAGAACGGAGCTTGTGTTTAAAGACCCACTTCCCGTTAATCACGTTGGCGTGCCGGGGACGGGGAACAAGTTGCCACGTCCGGTTGCGCAACAGGGCGTCAAACTCCTCTTGCATCGCAGCCATCCAGAGCGGGTCACGAAGAGCGGCTCGAACGGAGGACGGCAACGACGATGGGTCAGAGGTGGATGCCGCATGGACGTAGTCATCTGAGGCGTAGCGCGAGCTCGGGCGAAAAACGCCCGTTCGGGCGCAGGTGACCGGACCGGCCACAGGCGCCGGGGGTGCCGAGGGGGCCGCGGGCGCCAACGTCGGGGGCGCCGGGGCCGCCAGTGCCACGGCGGTAGGAGCCACCGCATGCGGGGGGCGCGCCTCAAAGCCAAGGGGCGGGCCAAGAGAGGCGCGCGAGCGTCCTGGGAGAGGCGTCGAGGAGCCCACATCACTGGTGGCGGGAGGAACAGCCGTGGGTACCTCCTGAAACGGAAACACATGCTCATGAAAGTAAACGTGTCGGGAAGTGAACACACAGTGGGAGACAGGATCGTAGCACCGATATCCCTTGGACTTGGAGGGGTAGCCAATGAAGATGCAAGCGATAGAACGAGGTGCAAGTTTGTGAGGAGCGGAGTCGGCAGTGCTAGGATAGCAAAGGCAACCGAAAATACGCAAGCCATCATAAGATGGGGGCGTACCGAAGAGAAGATGGTGAGGTGCATAGTTCCATCGTGGGCGGCAAGGGCGAAGGTTAAGGAGAAGTGAAGCAGTAGCGAGCACGTCTGGCCAGAAACGAGGCGACACATAAGCATGGAACAGGAGCGTACGAACACAGTCGTTCAGAGTGCGAAGGACGCGTTCGGCTCGACCGTTCTGCTGTGAAGTATACGGGCAAGTGAGATGAAAGACTGTGCCGTGGTGCGACAGAAAAGTGCGGAAAGCAAGGTTGTCGAACTCTTTCCATTGTCAGTTTGAAGAGCAAGGATGGGACGCCCAAACTGCATGCTGACATAGGAGTAAAAAGCGTCAAAGTGGAGAGTGCATCCGACTTTCGTCGTAAAGGAAACGTCCACACATAGTGAGAATAATCATCAAGGATAATCAGATAATATAAATAGCCCGAATTACTAGGAACCGGAGAGGTCCACACATCGCTATGAATCAACTGAAAAGGAAAAGAAGTTATGGTGGTGGAGTTATTAAACGAGAGGCGAACATGTTTGCCGACAAGACAGGCATGACAGGTGTGATCCTATATCTTATGACAACTGAAACTGAACTCCTAAGAATATGACGAAGTGTGACGTGGTTGGGATGATCCAAACGAGCGTGCCAGAGATTGACACCGGCGGAGAGAGCAACCGGTGCGGTGGTGGAGGTGGACAGCGAATGCACCGGATAAAGCTTGTCGAGGCTATCACATCGGTGAAGTACCATCCTGGTTCGAGCGTCCTTGACACAAAAACCAAGCCTGTCAAATTCAACAGTAACAGGATTTTCACGAGCTAAACACGAACGGAAATAAGGTTCTTAATAAGATGAGGTGACACAAGTATGTTAGACAAAGTAATGGGCATGTAATTAGGAGGAAAAAAAGTGTGCCCGACATGTGTGACAGGGAGTGTGGAACCGTCGCCGACAATGATGCGGCGGTCGGTGGTGACGGGAATGAAGCAGGCAAGATTACCAGGATGAGCAAACATGTGAGCCGTAGCCCTGGTGTCCATGTACCAATCACCACCTCCAGTGTAGTTGTTCGGCGTAGGAGCGGCATGCAGTGCGGGGAGGAGCACCGGGTCCCAGGGCGCCGGCGGCAGGGACAGAGACGCCATGGGGAGGCCGTAGCCGCCGCTCGGCTGCGGCGGTGGGTACTCTCCATACGGTATGGGTAGCAGCCCTGACTGCGACTACGATGTCGGGTAGGCCGGATGGCTTGCCGGAAAAACCTGTTGGCCCGCTGACAGATGCTGCATGTGCTGGGCGCCGTCTGGCTGCTGCCCAGCGGGCGAGTGCTGGCCTGTTGACGATCCCCACCAGTACCCGGGAGACCCGTACGCGGGCGGAGCCCCATACGCAGGTGGAGCCCCGTACGTGGGAACGGGCGCGTCGAACGCCCCGCGCAACAGCAAGGGGTCGACGGGCAGAGTCGGCGCTGGCGGCGGGGCGACGACGGACTGGCCGGAGAGCGCCGGCGGTGGGGCGGCGACGTACGCCAGCGGGGGCAGCGGGGCCGAGCCGTGCGGCAAGTCGGGACGGGCTGGCAGGGCGATGCCGGATGCGCTGTAGGTGGCGGGGCGATAGAGGCGGCGGCGGACAGGCCGGTGGACGCCATCGGGACTGGCGGGCGGCCGGAGTGGCGTGCGCGCAGGGGAGAGGAGAGGCAGTGGCCGGCGCGGAAGACGCCCGAGCGGCGGCGGCGGGGTGGCGGCGGCGGCGCGGAAGGGGAGGCGCGCGCGGCGGCGGATAGGGAGGGCGGCGGCTCGGGTGGATCGCGCGGGCGGCAGCAGCGGCTCGGGCATGCGCGGCGGCTGGCAGGCAGGAGCGAGGCGGCTGGCTAGGGCGAAGCAAGGCAGCGGGCGCGCGGGCGGGCGGCTGGAGGCGAAGCAGCGGGCGGGCGGATGGATAGCAGCGGGCAGGCGGATGGATCGGGTAGAAGCGGCGGTCGGCGCGGAGGGCATGCTTGCGGTGGCGGCGGCCGGCGCGGGAGGCGCGCGGGCGGCGGCGGCGCGGAGGAGACGCGCGGCGGCAGCAGCGGCGGAAGCGAGAAAGAAACCTAGGAAACTAATACCATATATGAGATTATGATTGCACGATGTATTGCTCTTCGTGTATAGGCACGTATATATGATGTACAGAGATAGGCCACGAACTTTAATTATATAAGGAACTAGGAGACGAACCCAATACACAATATGCATATAATACATATACTCAACACCTTGCATCGAAAGAGACGGATTCAACATGACCCACCAAGAAGCGGGGTGGAGACCTTGAAATGCTTCGATGAAGCACAAAAGACATGTCTTGAGGCACTACGTCACCACCCCATTGCTATCAAGATGGAAGAGAAACCAAACCCCATTTGGGATGAGTAGGATTACGCCACCCTGACTTTACCGACGGTGAAAGCACACCTCAAGGACCCCGCGCTGCCCCATCGACACTCCCGACGCCAATTCAATCTGAGGTTGCCACCATGGCTTCTACCTGGTTTTCACGCCATGTTAGCCTTAGCCTTCCACTGCCACCTTTCGAGGATGCAGCCTCGACGTCTAGCTAATCACACTATCTGCCCTAAGAGCAATTTCAATGGGACGACCCATTTCGTCCGCCCGCGTTCGTTTGGGTCGGTGCGGACAAAAGTGACGGCCCAACGCGCCGACCCAAACTCAAATCGTGTCCGCCCGGCGTCCTCGCCGACCCATTTTCGGCCTAAAATTGCGCCTGGAATGCGTCGGCGCGGACGCGAAGCGGACGCGCCGCGCGTCTCCTCGCCGTCCGCCGCGTCCCCACCTGGCGGCCATCCAACTACGACGGTCAACATAATTTATGACGACCGCCCACCTTGGGCCCACGCATCAGCGACGGCGGTCGTCCTTTTTTAAGCCGGGCGTGCGGCGGGGCCGTCCTCATCCACTACCACTCGCCCCCCGTCCTCATCTGGCCACCCCTGCCCCCATGCCGGCGACAACCCTAGCCACCGCCAGCATGGGCTTATTCTCCGGCATCGGCAGCATCCGCAAGGGCAAGGCCCCCGCCCGCCATTCCGCCTCCCTCCCCGCCCTCCCCGCGCCAACGCACTCCCCGGCAGAGGCAGCGCAGCAACGTGCCGTTGCACCAGGCCGAGTGGCACTAGCACCACCACGTGCCTCTGCCGTACCCCGACGTGACGCTGCCGCATGACTGGCACTTGGATCCGGAGAGGATCCCAGTGCCGGCGGCGCCGCGGACGGCGAGGGCCCATGCGGAGGAGGTGCGGCGCCGGCGGGCGTTGCTGACGTCGGAGCAGCGCGCCGAACCGCACTTCGCCGTCGACTCGCCCAACTGGGCTCGATGGTTTGCCTTCGAGCACGAGGACGCGAGGAGGCGAGGCGACGTGGCGTCCGCGGCGTCGACCACAGCCTGCCGCCGCCCGCGCTCGTCGTCCGCGACGAGGACCAAGAGGCCGAGGCCGCCTACCAGGCGGCCATTAAGGAGAGCGAGGAGGAGGAGCGGTGGAGGGGGGCGGATGAGGCGGCTTTCGAGGCTGCCATGGCGGAGGCCATGGCCCTCTCCGCGGCGGGCGACTGCGTCGTGCCGCCGGTGACCCCGCCGTCCCCGCCCAAAGCCGAGCCGGAGAAGCCGGCCTACCTCGAGCGCTACTCCTGGACCGGAGTAGTGCGCGAGTGGGTCAGCGCTCCGCCGATCTGGCTCGGGGCGACGAAGGAGCAGGAGGCGGCCTACCTCGACCACTGGCGCCGCGTTCGGCTGGCCGAGGAGCGCTGGGAGGGCGAGCGCCTGCAGATGCTCGAGCGTGAGGCCAAAGAGGAGGCGCGCCAGGCCCAGGCAGAGGCGGCGCAGGTAGCGGCGGCGCAGCCCGACATCGCCGCCCTCTGGAACACGGCGTTCCCCTGGGCCGGCCCTGCGCCGATGTTGATCGACCTCACCGGTCCCGACGCAGACGCCGCCGCCGACGAGGACGCCTAGGGCAGCGCATCGTCTAGTTTTTAGTGTTTAATAATGTAATGTGGACTTTCGCCGGCCTTCGTGGCCGGCTTTTATGTTTAATTAAATGCATGTTTTTATTTTTAAATGCTTGCAATATTTTTTTTTTGACGCGCCGACGAAATGGGTTGGGCCAGCGTTGGGCGCTCGCGCCGATCTAAACACAGCGCCAGACGTTTGTGTCCGTCGGGCCGACCCAAACGGACAAAAAGCGGACAAAAGCGCCGTCCGTTTGGGTCGGCCCGTTGGAGTTGCTCTAATCTCCCAGGATGATAACCCTGTCACACCGTAGTACAAAAGTCGACAATCGCGTATAGCACAACAAAGAACTGTGCCTAGTGAGCGAACAATCTTTTTCAAAAAATATGCATGCCATTACGAGAAGGGGTTACCAAAAGGGGTAAAAGGAATATATGCTAGCCTGCTAGTGATTCAGACGGTCTTTGAGGACAAGTGTCTCTTGCAATTATTCCCCGATAAGGTGCCATCAATACATAAGTGGGATGTAGAATCCCATTGTTCTTCGCTTTTAATAGTGGACTGACGCCTTCTCCGTTCTCGCTTTGCAATGGATTCCAAAAGAAACAGGTTGCGCATGCAAAGGGTTTCTAAAGTACGTATAATACACACTCATTCTTCTCACATAAAAATGAGGAGAAAGCGAAAACAATGCCCTGGCCAAACTCGTTTGCCTTGCTCCCATGCAAAATGGTCATGCTTTTTTGCATTATTTTGTTATGTGTGCACAATATATTATTATAGCATTTATATACCTATTATTTTCCAGCTCGGAATCCCTTTCCGGGGTTACCAACCAAGAGCGTTGTTCATTCATTAAGAAGCATAAAAATTGCAAGGTTAATTAGGAAAACGAGTGAATACCATATACGAAAGGGCATGAAGCACCACACACCCCCATCGACAATAAATGTCATTGTTGCATCATGCATGCCTCCCTGCACCCCCTGCATCGAGCAAGACAGATTCGACATGACCCACCCCAAAGAGATGAGAGGGGGGGGGGGGGGAGACCTTGATATGCTTCGATGAAACATAAAAGACATGTCGTGAGGCACCGCGTCAACACACCACTAGCACCGCATCCCCTGCCGCGGAGTTGGAAGAGAAGCCAAACCCACTATGGGATGAGCATGACCGAGCCACCCCGACTTTGTTGACGGTGGAAGCACACCTTGAGGACCCCACACTACCCCATAACCTCCGACACTCCCCAGGCCAATTCAGAGCCTGTTCGGTTGCTCTCCAGCTCCCAACTCCGCTAACTCCAGCTTTGGAGCTGTGCCGAACGGGTTAACTCCCGGAGTTAAGAAAAAGAAGCTGTGAGCGGAGCGTATTGTATTTTACGAGGAGCTGAGGAGCTAGACATCTACTGCTCTGAAAAATCAAAGGAGCGAGAGTTGACTGGAATTACGGCTGCGTGCCACCGCCAAGTGAGCTAGCGTACCGGTTCGCTGCAGCTTATCGCTCGAGCTGGGCCACATCAAAACCGAATCAGCTGCCAGCCCACGCCAGTGCTCCCGATCAAGAAGCTGTGCTGCCAAACGTTTCTGAACTCTGGGTTTTTTCTACGAGGAGTTGGGCGGAGGAGTTGAGCTGAGGAGTTGAGGATCTGAGGGAGCTAGAGGGTTGCCGAACAGGCCCTCAGTCTGAGGTTGCCACCATGGCATCTATTTAGCTATCACACCATGTGTACCCTTCCGCCGCCATCTTCCGGAGATGCAGCCCAGCCTCGACATCTAGCTAATCACACTCTATCGGCCCTAATCAATAATTTGGCCACATCGTAGTACAAACTCGACACTCGCATGGAGCACAACAAAGAACTCCGCCTAGCTAGCGAGCCAGGGGCGGATCTAGTGAGGGTGTCGTGGATGCCATGGCACCCCTTCCAAAACTATAAAATGAAATTTACTATATTGTTAACACTAAATATCCATCAAGTTTTTGCTATTTTAAGAGTATTTGTTGAGATTATGATGATTTTTTTTACTGTAAACGAACTGTGGCACCCTCAAGCCTGCGATTCTAGGCCGCTGTTTTAGTGAGCGCACAATCTTTTTAAAAAAATATGCATTCCATTATGAAAAGGGGTAGCCAAAAGGGGTAAGAAGAATATAAATTATTTTATTTTTAGGGTGCTTTGGTTTTTTTGGCTGTGTGCATCTAGCTATGCAGAGGCCGGGCTTTCTTTCGATATGATTGTATCACCTCGATATATCTATTCAATGAAATGTCCTTTAATCGAAAAAAAGAAGAATATATAGTAGCCCGCTGGCGATTCAGACGGTCCTTGAGGAGAAGTGCCTCTTGCAATTATTCCCCGATAAGGCGCCATCAATACGTATGCTATCCCAACTTAATAGTGGGATACATAATCCGTTTCCTTTTCGCTTTTAACATGAAAGCGAGCAAACTGATTCCTTTTCCTTTACTCTCAGATATACAACATATATACAAATTTCCAACTTAGTTTTCAGGGGATGGGAAATGAAGAGAGAAAGGGCATGCACCATTGGAGAATCCGCCGCATACACTCACAATCAGCTTAAGAAGATGAAAAGGAACGAGCCTCCTCGTGGATTTCCATTAAAGAAAACGTCACAGTATTACGAAATTGAAAACAAGATCGAAAGAAAACAATTATACAAAAAGAGCGTCTCTAGGTGAAAACAGAAAAACAAAGGAAAAGGAAAGTGGGAAAAATATGATAAAAAATTGTAGACCAACGGAGTAATACGGGGTTTTTGAACGTCTCGACCCTCTTGCCTGGTAGACAGGCAACCCCAGCCGTTCACCGGAGACCACAACAGGAATGTTTCAAGTTGAGAGACCTGCTCGCCACACCAACTCACTGATTGTTTTTACCTGGTGGTGGAGTCTGTGTCGTGTAACGCTAATTTATGTCAGGATGGCGACGACCCGGGAGCGGTCAAGTGACCCGATTAAATCCAAGTCGCTAGCTTGCCTTTTCTTTCCTTTTCTTTGAACGGAA
Organism: Triticum aestivum; assembly: GCF_018294505.1. Classification (NCBI taxonomy): domain Eukaryota; kingdom Viridiplantae; phylum Streptophyta; class Magnoliopsida; order Poales; family Poaceae; genus Triticum; species Triticum aestivum. The sequence continues at coordinate 85,533,753 of NC_057814.1, forward strand.
ATGAGTGAATTTAGACTTAAAGTACGTCTATATACATCCGTATATAGTCTATATTAAAATCTCTAAAAAGACATAGTTTTAGGAACGGAAGGACCGAACTAAGAACTGTCGCTAGAATTCAGAAAAACAGAGGAAAACACTGAATTTCACTGGAAGTTTGGGAAGTTGTCATTCCAGATCTGGGAGAGTTCGAGCTAGGGTTAGCCAACCGGAACACGGCGGCTTTAAGGGCACAGCCCGGAATTACAATAATCTACTCCTCTCCACAAGCGGAGCGGCTTAAGAAGGCCACAGAAAGTGAAAAAGCATGAAAACGACAGGTTCAGCAAAGTACAGTAGCTTTTGAACAACCACTCGCACGCGGACCGTCCATCTGAAGATCGACGGCTCACAGACAACGGCCGCCCTGCGAAGCGGTAAGTAACCCTGGCGGCCGTTGGATGGCAGATCGATGGCTGGAACGCTTCCGACAATACAGATCGTACTGTTTCTTATCTAACACTTGTCGCGGGTTAGACAATTCCCCCGGACGAGATCAGACTTGCCCTCAAGGCTGAAAATCGGGAAAAACCTTTTGAATGAAAGCCGCGTCTTCCCAAGTAGCGTTCTCCACCGGCAAGTTGACCCACTTGATCCGCCATTGCACCACTGGTATGCTGATATCACCTTGGACTCGCGGAATCAGCTTCCTTTCCAGTAGAGTTTCAGGTTTGATCAAAATATGGCCCTGATCATCCAAGAGTGGGAGCTTGGGATTGGGAACTGCATCTGGTCCTATATGCTTCTTCAGCTGACTGATGTGAAAGGTGGGATGCAACTGACAATCATTTGGCAGCAGAAGTTTGTAAGCAACTTGGCCAATTTTCTGCAGAACCTTGAAGGGCCCATAGAATTTGGAATGTAGTTTGAGAAACCTGTGGACAGGCTGGTATGTCTATAGGGTTGCAGCTTCACATATACCATATCACCCACTTCGAGCTGTCGATCAGACCTCTTTTTATCAGCATAGAACTTCATTCTTTCCTGAGCTCTCAGAAGATTGTCCTTGATTTGAGCAGCAATGGAGTCTCTGTCCATTTCTGCTTGTTGATTTTCTCCTTCTGCTGGAGGAAGCATTAATTCTGCTATTTGTGGGGGAGGTTTTGCACAGAGAGCTTGAAATGGTGTCATCTTCAGAGATGTATGGAAACTGGTGTTATACCACCACTCAGCCATGGAAAGCCACTTGTACCACTTAGTTGATTGAGAGAAAGCCATGCACCTCAAGTAGTTCTCCAAGCATTGGTTTACTCTCTCTGTCTGACCATCAGTCTGAGGATGGTATGAAGTGCTGAGGTGCAATTTTACTCCCATGTTTGTGAATAACCTTTGCCACAAATTACTTGTGAAGATTTTATCTCTGTCAGTTACAATCACTGTTGGCAGGCCATGCAACTTGAAAACATTATCAGTGAAAACTTGAGCTACTGTTTGGACAGAGATGGGGTGTTTCATAGCTATGAAATGGGCATATTTGGTAAACCTGTCCACCACTACTAGGATGAGGTTTTTGTGGTGAGAAAGAGGAAGCCCTTCGACAAAATCCATACTGATGTGTGTCCAAGCAAAATCAGGTACTGGCAGAGGTTGTAGCAACCCTGGGTATGGATTGTGATGGGCCTTGTTCAGTTGACAGACAGGGCATTGCTGCACAAATGATTTCACATCTTGTCTCATTCCTGGCAAGGTGAAAAGGATTTTGAGTCTGTGGTAAGTAGCTCTTTCTCCTGAGTGTCCTCCCAGTTCAGAAGCATGGAAAGAAGTGAGGAGAGATTTCCTGAGGTCAGTATGAGTGCCAACAAGGATTTTCCCTTTGTACCTGAGAACTCCACTTGTGGGTGTATAAGGTGGGTGTCCTGTTGGGGCAATGGCCAGCTGGGCAGTTAATTCAGAGCACTTTGGATCTTCTTTGTAGCTTTTCACCACCTCAGTGATCCAAGAAGGAATGGCAGCACTGGAAATGAGAATATAGCATATTTTACTCTAGAGGGAGCATCAGCAACTTTGTTCTCTTTCCCTTTTTTGTATTCCACTCTGAATTTATATCCCAGCAGTTTAGTGAGCAACTTGTGTTGTATACCCTCTGTGAGTTTTTGCTCTTGAATGTGTTTCAGACTTTGTTGATCAGTTCTAATGATGATTAAAGATGCAGCAAAGTAGTGCTTCCACTGTTTGATTGCTTCAATGATTGCCAGTGCTTCTTTGTCATAAGTGGACCACCCTGCAGCTTTGGGTCCAATAGCTTTGCTTAAGAAAGCAATGGGCTGTTGCTCAATCTTATTATCCCTTTTGCAATCAGTTCTTTGATGATGTTCTCCAAAGAATTTTTCTGATTGTATGGCATTCTGTAATTCCTCTGGTTCACTACAGGTGCTCCAGGTTCCAAGTTGATTGCATGGTCACAGTCTCTCTTGGGAGGCAGAGTTGTGGGTTCTTGGAAAATGTCCTGGAATGCTTCTAGCAGTTTTCCACCTCTGGTTCATGCAGTTGTTCTTTGCTCTCAAACAGTTGTACTGGTTGCATCCACATTAATGCTCCAGACAGCATATCCTCTAGGATGTGTTCCATATCTTGAAGGATGGGAGTACAAGGACTGGTGGGTAATGTTTCATCATGGAATGTGATTCTTTCTCCAGAGATCAACTTAATTGTGAGTTCCATGTTAGGAAGATCAAAGGTGACTGGACTGTGTGTGTACATCCAATCAGCCCCTAAGATCATATCATAACCACATAGCTTGAGGATTCTGAAATCTGAAGAAAAATTGTGTCCTTGTATGGAGTACTCTATTTTAAAACATGCAAAATCACTGGCAAGCTTTCCCCCATTAGCTACAGTCACTTGCACATGCTTTACTGGTGAAATCATACAGCCAGCTTTTAGGGCTATTTCTGGGGACAGAAAGGTGATTGTGCTCCCACTATCAACTAGTGCCAGAGCAGTAGTACTGTGCCAAGTTGTACTAGTAAAGAGAAGGTATGTGTAGGCTTATCCTCAGGTTGTCCTTTAGCAGCATGCATGGAGATTTTCAACTGAGCATTGTCTGAATCTTCCTCTTCATTTTCTGAATGTTCTTCCTCAGCATCCACAATATATATCACTTCAGGATTTTCTTGAGCTTGTTGTTGTAATGCTTGGATCTGTGCTTTCTGTGACATCTTACAAACCTGTTTATGTCCTGGGAACCAAGGTTCCCTGCACTTATAGCAAATCCCCTTCTCTCTTGCTTGCTGAATGACAATGGCAACAGTATTGTTGCTTGGTGTGTGTTGTTTTGCAGGCTCCACAACTGTCTGTTTCTTGTAGGGGGTAACAAACCTGGAGGTAGGAGGAGGAGGAACAGATTTCTCCATTCTCCTAGCAAACCACATTGCTTTTTGTAAAGTTGTTGGCTCCAAACATTCTAGGTGGCTTTGAATGTAAGGGTGCACCCCAGAAATGAAACTATGCATGTAGTAATCATCTGGGAGTGCAGGATTATCCCTTCTCATTAAGTTCATTTGCTGGTCAAATGAGGTGATGTACTGTGCTACAGTACCAGTCTGTGACAGTTGGTGAAAGGCTTTCACATTCTCACAAATGGAAGTGGTGGCAAATCTTTCAGTCAGATGTTGGCAGAATCTATGCCAGGGCATATTGTGTACCAAAAACCCAGTCCCTCTCCACCACTGCATTGCTTCTCCTTTCAGGTATGAGACAGCAATTTCTGTCCTTTGCTCAATAGGAGTTCTGGCAGATGAGAAGTACTGTTCTACATTTTGTATCCAAGAATCAGCATCACTTCCCTCAAATTCAGCAATGTTCAGTTTTGCAGGTTTGACAGAGAGAATGTTTCTTCTGACATCAGGTGTATGAGGTCTGTTTCTAACAGTTTCTCTTCTGAAAACTGCTTCTTCAGGTAGTTCCCCAACTGTTAGCATTTGTCTGGCAACATTTTCCTGCTGGTTTTGTGGAGTGAGCACTTCATGTTTGTTGGTAGCATGATTGGGGTGCCTGTAGGGTCCTTTTGGCATCCCATCCAAATTCAGTTCTTTGCATGTCCCCTTATCCACTAAAACAGCAGATCCATCAACTTTGTCTGCTGCAAGGTGATTGCTTGGCAGTTGCTTGGGTCTTCCTGGAGGCACGGCCTGATGATGTCCAACTGCAAGGATTCCAATTCCAGAGCGCCAGTATCAATAGTGTCTTCCGGTTTTCACATGTTGACCAACGGAGGTGATCAACCCGCAAAAGAACACCAGCCTGCAGCTCACTGGGTGGTAGAGGAGGGATTTTACGACCGGATTCCCGGCAACCAGGCCTCACCGACCAGATCTCCCGCTGCCGCAACCTGTACGCCGCGGAGGGAGTAGCACTAGAAGGGTGGGTTGGGTGGGATTTTACTCTGAAGAAGTGTTCTTCAGAAACCTCCGCCGCAAGCCTCCTTGCTACCGATCGATCTACTGCCGCCGTTCGCCTCCCTGCTGCTCACCGCCGCCTTCAGCCCGCATCCAGATCGGATCTGGCTCCAATTCGTCACCGCCGAGGTGAAGAACCTTGCTCTGATTACCACTTGACAGGACCGAACTAAGAACTGTCGCTAGAATTCAGAAAAATAGAGGAAAACACTGAATTTCACTGGAAGTTTGGGAAGTTGTCATTCCAGATCTGGGAGAGTTCGAGCTAGGGTTAGCCAACCGGAACACGGCGGCTTTAAGGGCACAGCCCGGAATTACAATAATCTACTCCTCTCCACAAGCGGAGCGGCTTAAGAAGGCCACAGAAAGTGAAAAAGCATGAAAACGACATGTTCAGCAAAGTACAGTAGCTTTTGAACAACCACTCGCACGCGGACCGTCCATCTGAAGATCGACGGCTTACAGACAACGGCCGCCCGCGAAGCGGTAAGTAACCCTGGCGGTCGTTGGATGGCAGATCGATGGCTGGAACGCTTCCGACAATACAGATCGTACTGATTCTTATCTAACACTTGTCACGGGTCTGACAACACCAGCTCGACACACAACTCACTGATTGTTTTTACCTGGTGGTGGAGTCGTGTCGTGTAACGCTAATTTATGTCAGGACGGCGACGACCCGGAAGCGGTCAAGTGACCCGATTAAATCCAAGTCGCTAGCTTGCCTTTTTCTTTCCTTTTCTTTAAACGGAAATGAGTGAATTTAGATTTAAAATACGTCTATATACATCCGTATATGGTCTATATTAAAATCTCTAGAAAGACATGGTTTTAGGAACGGATGAAGTAGCTGTTAAAGGACGGTTTGGCCTAACTGAAGCTCGAAATGCAGCGGACCGACTGCCTTCTCCGCTCTCACCTTGCAATTTCCAAAAGAAACCGGTTGCGCATGCAAAGGGCTTCCACAATACTCCTGCTTCTCCAAAAAAAAATAAAAAAATGCAAAGGGCTTGGGGTTGCCACCATGGCATCTGCCTACCCGTGGCGCCACGTGCAGCCTTCTACCACCACCTTTCAGTGTAGCAGCCTTGACGTCTAGCCAATCACACTCTATCGCCTCTAATCGCCCGAGCCGCCTAGTGAGCAAAAAAGTCAACACTCGCATGTAGCACAACAAAGATTCTACCTAGTGAGCACACAATCTTTTTCGAAAAATATGCATGTCATTACCAAAAGGGGTAAAAGGAATACATCAAAGTGTGCTGGCTATTCAGACAGTCTTTGAGGACAAGTGCATCGTCCTATTATTCCCCGATAAGCCGCCATCAATACGTACGCTATCCCAACTTTAATAGTGAGATATGTAATCCCTTTGTTTTTCGCTTTTAACATGAAAGCAAGCAGAACCGGACTAATTCCTTTTCCTTTACTTTGTCATATCAGAAATGCAAAGTTCCGACTTGTAGATTTCCAGGGGCGGAAAATGAAGAGTGAGTGCATGCCCTATCACAAAAATCCGCTGCACACACTCACAATTAGCTTAACAGGGGGGAAATGCTTTTTGAAACAACGAGGCTCCTCGTCGATTTTTGTTAAAGAAATCGCCACAATATTTCAAAGTTCAGAACAAGCTCAAAAGAAAACAGTTATACAACAATTTATGATGGAGCGTCTCAACCCTCTTGCCTGCTACACAGGCAACCCCGTTTACCAGAAACCACAAGAATGTTTCAAGTTGAGAGACCTCCACTCCACTCCACACCACACCAGCTCACTGATTTTCTTTACCTGGTGTAGTCGTGTCGTGTAACGCTAATTCATTTCAGGACGGCGACGACCCGGAAGCGGTCAGGAGACCCGATCGATTAAATCCAAGTCGCTAGCCTGCCTTTTCTTTTCTTTGCTTTGGTTGGACCGACCGACTGGTTCCTTCCTGTGGAAAGCGCAGGCTGACTTGTCAAGCAAGCCATGCAACGCATTGTCCCGCTCTCCGGGAAGACCGCGACCGGGCTTGGACGCCCCGCTGCGTTGCGTTCGCACGGGACGGGACAGGAGACGGGGGAGGCCGGGTCCGGGGAATACGTGCGAGGATGCGCATCTTTCTTTCACTCTCTGTACTGTACTACGGGGTCAATGTTTTGTCCGTTGGTAGTACACTGGTGCTACGGGGTCCGTGGGTCAATGTCGTCGCTTTCAAGGCATTTCGAACGGTGACATGTAAATTTGCCCCGGCATCTGTTCACGGACGAGGATGCCAAAACCGGTTGCCCAATACATTTCCAACACATTTTCAATAAACTGAATGAAATTCATGCAAACGCAGTGGATTTCATACAAGCTGGACAAAAATATTTATATTTTGAACATGTTTTAACTTCAAAAAAGTAAAATTATGTGGACGTCCGGCCGCGCAGAGCTCTATTCCCGCGACACGGATACACTGCACTAGTCTATGGCCTGCTGCGGTGGATCCCTTTGTCTTCCCCTGTCCAGCAGCCCGCTCATCGGACTGTCGGGAGCCCCGGAGCTATATTCTTTTCTCGTATCTTCCCTACGTCCGGTTGCGCCACTGCCAGAGTGACAAAGGGGGTGCTTCAGCCGGAGGGGAATGAGGGGCTCCCCCGCTTTCGTGAAGACCAGGCGGGGGTCAACAATGGTCTGTGCTAGAGAACGGGGAAGTCGCTAGCTTGCGCTGGCGGTGGCCTTCCTGGGATCCAAGCGGCGGCGGCCTCCCGTGTTCTACTTTTCCTCGGTGTTGGCGGGGGACGCGGACACGTTGGCCGCCGACTTGTCGATCTTCGCGTAGCCGGCTTCTTTCTCCATCGACCGGGAGCGGTTCCGTCAACGTTGACGGCGGATGGCCTTGTCTATGGCAGTCATGATGCTCGTTCCGCCGTGCTCCCTCGTGTGCCTTCCTGGAGCAATTAGTCACTCCTCCGCGAGCTGGCTTGGAGCGACGAGTTGTTGAACCACGTGCCAGCTTGCGGCGCCAACTTGCTCCGTCAGGCTAGGCGAGGGATGTGGAGCGGCAAGTTACCTGGCTCGTATCCGGCAGGCTCGGCGGGCCACCCAGACGGCTTTCATACCGATGAGCTCCTCTTTCTGCTCGCTGGGTGCCATGAAGAATGTGGAGGAAATGGTACAAGGAAGAGATGGGAGCGGAGGTTTGGTACGATTTTTGCCCCGCGCCTGGTATCATCTAAATAGCGGGCGGACTGCAGGAGCTTGCCTGGCGTTGTGTTTAATGCCGACCCGCTGTGAGCGGACATGTGACTGGAGTAGTTTTCTCGGCTTCCACGCGGGTTTAATTGAGGCGTTTGAATGCGATGAGGAGGCGTGCAGCGGGCGACGCCCTCGGCCGGCGGGCCGCTTCAGTGGCGGAGGCAGCGAGAGGTCGCGTCCGCTCTGAGCCGGCTTCAATGTGAAGCGGCCGCTCTACAGTGGCATGAATGCGGGCAATTGGCGTCGGGCGAGCACGCGCGTGGGCGAGGAAGAAGGGCATTGGATGGGTGAGAAGCGGGCATGGGTGCTGTCTGGGCACCCTCAAAGCCCTCATGTTTGTCTTCAGTTTACGGAAAAAGGTACGTCCTGACCGTCCTGTGGACCGATACATGACCGCGTTGAATGACACAACAGGTCCGAACTACTGCGTGGTCCAAATGGTTGCGGGCCGTTTCGGGTCGGCGTTGGAGAAGTTATTCTTTCTTTCTTTTCTTCGAGGACCTCATCTACTGCTGATCTTTTCTTCCGAGGACCCGTCCACGTCCTGCTCTTGTCGACCGGGTATTCGTCCTACTAGCCACGATCGCTACTTACTAGAGAGAGCGCCGAGTGGCGAGTCAGGGCACCGTCTATCCGTTCGTACGTACCCCGCGACCTTGTGCGGTGCGTGCTGCCCTCGCTAGATCGCTGTAGTAGCTTTGCTTTGATGAAAAAAGCGGTGCGGTGTCAGCGACGTCTCCCGGCGGACGGCGTAGGGACGTCCGACAGTGCCGTTGGTGCCACTGGGCGCCGCTCCCTCCATCGCATGCGCTCTCATTTTAAAACGGCTACTACTCGCTCGCCTGCGGTGAGGTGTGATGCGATGCGTCCGGATGGATGATGGGCGGTTTGTTTATGGCGGGGCTCACGCGTCATTCGGTGGCAGTACCAACGCCAACGTCGGGACGCGCTTCCAGCCCGTCCCCGATCCCGCGCCCATTTTAAATACCGCCACCACCTCCTGCTCCTGCTTGATTCAGCCTTCGGGGTCACGCCATTCGCGGGTAGGCCCGTGGAGTCCCTTAAATTCCGTGGACGCCCCGCTTTCCATGGGACAAAGTATACAAACATCGCCAAACAATTTGGTGAGAAATTTAGCAAGGTTTGTGGTCTGCTAAAAACAAGACACGGATGAACATGTACACGCACACACCCATTTCTACGAACGCGCGCACATCCCATCCATCCCTATGAGCATCTCCGGTAGATCTCGAGATTGACGAAACCCTCATAGACGTCCCGTCGTTTACGCGCACGTCATACTGCTAAACGACTTGAATCCGGGTGGCAGGTTTCACCACAACAAACTTAGCCATCTCATCTAAGCTCAGCTTGCCGCGATATTAGTGAAATTGTAATCCAAGTTCATGTAAGAATAGTTTTCCTTTGAGATCAAGTAAAGTATTGTGAAACACAAGATATTGTCGCGCATGAGCTAGCTATGTTTGGGAGGGATAACCACCAACTGCGTAGCTAGATAGTTTCCCAGATTTTTCTAGCCATTTGTTGTTGACGATGTAGTGGTTAATTAAGTTTAATGAAACTCGCGATAATGTCATTTCCCTAAAAAAATATACTAGGAAACACCAAATGGATCGACCTAGCTACTAGGCTGGGATGTCGTGCGATCTAGGTCGAATCGACCCCTCTAGCGAGCATCGAAGCAATCACGGGCATGAAAGCGGGTGGTCAAAATGAACGTCGATATTTTTGCAACGAGTTGATCTTTAGAATGTAGTTGGGAGTGTAAGTTTAGAACACTAGCCAAAAGAATTGAATGAAGTTGCAGATGATGTAGCCACACCATTATGATCATAAAAAAAGGGATAAGTATATTTTTCGTCCTCGAACTCCGAGGATAGTATAGAAATCGTCCCTCAACTTCGAAACCACTAAAACTCAGTCCCTCAACTATTTAAACCGGATACCTTTCATCCCTCACGACGCTTAAAGTGGTTTTGGTATGACGTGCACCCGGTTTTGACTAAAACCGTCGACGTGGACTAGTTTTGACCGCCATGTCACTCAAGTTAACTACACCCCCAGCTATCTCTCAATCCCCTTCTCTCACCCACGAACCCTAAACCTAGAGGAGGAGGCGGCGGCAGCGACTCGCTCATGGACTGCGGCAGCGTCGGCCGGCGGTGAGGTGGGACTTCGGTGGCGGGCGGCGTGGCTTGTGAGGCGCGGCCGTTGCTGGCTGGATGGGCACGGGAACGGCGCCCTTGATCCACGACAAGGAGCTCGATTGTTGTTGGTAATTTGTACTTGCACTCGTTACAATCTTACATTCAGGAGCAAGGGCACGCCCCACGTTCTGTTTGTGTCTCTTGTATGAACATAGGGAAGTCAATGGATCCTGGAGACGTGATGTTCATCAGATTTCATTTTGAAGGCCAGTTTTTGAATGATGGGAAATCACTTGAATATAGTTGGGGAAGTCAAGCTCGAGGAAATAAAAGAGCAAAGAAAGTCCCAGCAAAACTACTGGGCTAGTGTACTTGCACTCATGTTTGTGGTTATCGCTTGTGGTTATGTCAGAATTCAAGCTTGTGGTTATGTCAGAAAGAATTCATGTTTGTGGTTGCTTGTAAAACTAATCAATACTATTTCTCATTTACTTTGTCAGACTTTGAGAATTCCCTTGTGGTTTGCTTGTAAGAATAATCAGTACTATGTTTGTGGTTATGTCAGACTATGTCATGAAATCTGTTCAGCTGTGTCCAATCATCTATGAACAAGTCAACAATCTGCCATGCATTCAGTTTACACAATTGTCTATAATCACGTGAACAATCCGCTATGAATCCCAATCAGTTTATACAATGGTTTGAAACTAAAACCATCCAGTTAGCATACAATTTGATGTTAACAAACTGGACAAACATGCGACTGAAATGCTCTGAGCAAACCCAATTTTTCATGACGGTCAAAACCAGGCCATGTGGACAATTTTAGTCAAAACCGGGTTCACGTCATACCAAAACCACTTTAAGCGTCACGAGGGACGAAAAGTATCCGGTTTAAATAGTTGAGGGACTGAGTTTTAGTGGTTTCGAAGTTGAGGGACGATTTCTATACTATCGCCAGAGTTCGAGGACAAAAAATATACTCATCCCTAAAAAAACACATGTAATTGAATAAAATCCGCCTGATGCTTTCCTAAGAATAAAGAAATGGCTCAATTTGATGCATACCAAGGTCGAGGATGAGGGGTTGCTTCGTGCTTATGATAGTCTTGAACCCTAATGTTTCGAGCCAACATGAGTAACGAGATTTGAGTACTCTCAACACGTTCTTTTTCTGTAGAAATGTTTCAAGAAACACACGGTGTCCACATTATTGTTGCGATTCAAAAATTAACCATTATCTGTTTACGTCGTGTATGTGTCACGAGTGTGAATTTTTCATTCTAGTGAGAAGAACATGATTCATCAATAACGAGTAAAACATGTATTGAATTTATCGATCGTGAAGCTCTACAAACCACTGCTCCGGTCTTCATGAGTAAGCTTTATGTGAATACATATGTGTGGTCTTGTGCCTTGTACATTCATGATTGCACTAAATTGCAAGTTGCTTTGGATGTGTTTTTGATGTTTATGACCAAACACCAATCGTATATACTCCATATCTTTGTATGAATTGAGCTAGGTTCATTTTTTTCTCTCTCTCGGGAAGTTGAAACCTCGGTACTGGAGTTCAAGTTATATACTTTGCATGAGTGCTCCTACTCCAGTGGATTTGAATGGTGATTCTGTGGATCTCAAGATTTATTGACTCGGAGTCTCAGACTCTTGAAAATGTTCATAGGGGCATGATACGTTGGGAATTGGAGCATGTCATTCATAAAAGTTGAGTGTACATGTGTATTTGTGAGCATGTACTCGTGTACTCCGTGTTTTAAAACGGTTTTAATAGTGCCCCCTTGATTCACACGATTTGTAAGATGCAGGAACATGAAAAATAACATAGTGATATGTCATGTTCGATATTACATGATTAGCATGCCTGTTTGATAGTGCACAGAAATAACATAGTGATATGTCATGTTCGATGTTACAGGAGTACTTAGTAGATCAAAAAGATTTCTATGAAAACTAGCAGTACAAACAAATCCCAAGATTATAATCATACGATTCAAACAATCGTTACAAGGAAAAAATCATAGGATCAGATCCTCCAATTTTTTTTGTAAAAATCCTTTGAATCAAAGAGGCCCTTGTTCTTTGGTGTGAGGGGTGGAAAATAATACAAGAAATGTGCGGGGATGCAGGTGTGAACTTGCCATGCCCCATGCATCGTCTGAACCACCCACGATCTACTACTACCAGGTCGCACGATCGGGCAGCAGCAACTGAACCAACCAACCAACCGCCGCCCTCTTCCACCCCACGACTCTTCTTCTTCCCCTTCTTTACTCACCCCGCCGTCGACTCTTCGTCGCCGTCGCCTCATATATTAGCCGCTGCGTGCCGTCTGCCTTCACATTCACACACACTCGCCCGCGGACAAGCCAACTCTTGCGCTCCCACCTCCACAGCAGCTCAGCAGCAGCAGCGCAAAGAGCCAGCGTCCATCCATGGCGCCCCTGCTCCTGCTCTTCCTCCTCGGCGGCCTCTGCGCCCTCTTCTCCCTCGCCTCCTCCTCCTCGCGCGGCGCCAAGAAGTGCTGCGACGTCGACGGCGAGAAGGCCAAGAGTCACCACGGGGAGCAAGAAGCCAAGGCCAGCAAGGCGGTGGAGGAGAGGGAGGCGCGGCCGGCGCCGGCGGACCGGGAGGCGGACCTGGGGATCGTGTTCTCCACGTTCGACCACGACGGCGACGGCTTCATCACGGCGGGCGAGCTGGAGGAGTCGCTGAAGCGGCTGGGCATCGCCGTGTCCGCCGCCGAGGCCGCCGCCATGGTGGCCCGCGTCGACGCCAACAGCGACGGCCTCATCGACATCCACGAGTTCCGCGAGCTCTACGACTCCATCCCCAAGAAGCGCAAGGCCTCGCTGCTCCCCGCCTCCGCCGGCGCGGCCGACGGGGCCGAGGAGGAGGAGGACGAGGAGGGGGAGGAGATGGACCTCAAGGAGGCGTTCGACGTGTTCGACGGCAACAAGGACGGGCTCATCTCCGCCGAGGAGCTGGGCACCGTGCTGGGCTCCCTCGGCCTGCGCGGCCGCCCCGCCGCCGCCGAGTGCCGCGACATGATCCGCCTCGTCGACGCCGACGGCGACGGCATGGTCAACTTCGAGGAGTTCAAGCGCATGATGGCCGTCGTCAAGGCTTAGCCCCACCTCCACCTCCACTCCATCCTCCTCTTCTCCCCCCCCCCCCCCCCCCCTTCCCAGAGATCAGAATTTTTGTTCTTGGATTCTGCGAGTCCGAGGGACGTTGTTGGTGATCTGCTCTGCTCTTGGACTGGATCCGAAGATCGGACGGCGAAGAACCCACTAATCAACCGGTTTATTACGGGAGAGGGGGCTGGCCGGAAGCTAAATCAGCTTCCCGCTCCGTCCGTGTGTTCTCCCCTCCCCTGTTCTTGCTGATCAACTTGGTTTCTCTTCTCCTCTGCTATGTTACTGACAAAGTACTCTATCAAGTATGCATGTAAATATTATTTCTTGGTCGGCTGGTGAAAATGAAGAACTCACTCCATGCTTAAGAATCGCTCTGTTGCTGTGCTTGTGAATTGTTCAATGCTTGGTTAGATATGTGCCATTTTTTCGGGATCAAACAAACTTTCAGAGCTTTAGCCATGGACACTTGTCCATTAAGAAAGCCAGCAAGAAAGTACCAACTGCCTTTGTGTACAAGTACAAGTACAAGGTAGGTATTTTGCCATCTTACGCTGTCAAAAGAAAAATTTACATCTGGAGACTGAGTATGTCTATGGACTTTTGTACCGTGTGTTCTAGTAGTTTTTGAAGAAATCAACGTGCACATACGCAGTTGAGTGGGTCTTTCGGCGTGCCATTTTTACCCGGTCAGAGTCGCAGGGAAAGAACAAATTCACCAGCACCAACCTGACAAAAATCGAAGTAGAACAAAATATTGAGATGTAGGCCTGTGCTTTGTTCTTACTCTGAAGAAAATCTTGACCGGAGAAAATCCCATCAAAATAACCACCTATATGTGAAAACATCGGCCGTTTTTCTCCTCATCATAGTACTCTGAGTGCAAACTCATCGTCACCAGTCTGCAAAACTGCCGTTGAAGGAAGTACTACTAGTATCTACAACGGTCTGAAAAGCCAGTGTAAACTGAGTGATCCTCTTCAGAAAGCTACGCCATGCCTTGTCTCATTCTGATGTTAGTGAGACCCGTTAAAAGGGCAGCCCAAAGTCTTTTTTTTTTTTTTTTGCGGGGAACGGCAGCCCAAAGTCAATGGTTAGTCCGAACATTTTTAAAGCGGCACCGAAGATATTGTTTTCCTGAAACCACTTCTCACGCTCAGAGATCACTGTCAGCGTTTAATAACTTGGATCTGGCTACAGGGAGGCCTGCAGCAGCAGCAGTGGTAACATTTAAAAGCACCACTGAAGATTTTCTTACGCTCCAGATCGCTGTCAGTGTTTTTATGAACAAGTACACGGAGCTCGGGCCTGCAGTAATTTATCATTTTAATCCGTGGTTGACAAATGGGCCGGTGACGTAGGTAGCAGAAGCTGCATATATGGAAGCAACAAATGGCAGGAGAAGGAGGATCGGTGATTTGGGGAGCGGGGGAAGAAGGGAGGGAGCATGTGCTGGGCGTCAATGGCGGACAGAGATGATGAGATGGGCGCGGCATCAACCTCAGGAACCCAGGTGAGATGCGGATTCCCAGACAGGTGGAATGTGGTTCGATCCCATCTATGCTTCCGTCTTGGCGCGTCGACAGAAGGGCAATGGCTGGCCACTTTCTCTTGGCGAGGGGCGGTCATGGTCTCAAAAAAGGAGCTGTAAATTTTTAACGGAGGGCATGGTTTTGGATACTTGGATAATGACCAAAACTTGTGGATGACAGAAATCTAGACACCTAGGAATTCAAATATCCTTTTTTCTCCACAAGCAAAAAAAAGTATCCTCCTTTTGGTGCTAAATACTGGTCGCCAAAGAAGTTCCCAGACGGTCAGTCGACACTACAGTACAACTTTTTTGCACCTACACATGAAGAGACTATTACACCACCGAGATATTATTTTTAGGTATTTATGAACACAATTGTAAAATAGATTGAACTAATTGCCGGAGCCATTATTTAAAAAAAATGCACTAGATGAGCATTCTTTTATGACATGGTAAACACTTTTCTTTGGATTTGTACGAACAAAATTACAAACCTGACTGAGAAATAGTAACGTCTCACTCGCCTAACACATTGACTCACCCTCCACTCAAATAGAATTTTCTTCGATAAATGAATTGACTTTAACAATATATTTATTTTTCGAGAAAACTTCCAATCTATTCATCTTCAATCATGATAGTACAACGAACACCAGAAATAATAAAAATTACATCTAGATTCATAGACCATCTAGCGATGACCACAAGGACCGAAGCGAGCCGAAGTCGGGCACAACTTGGTATAGTAGACAATCGAAAAGTCGTCGTGCTAAGGCCTCATAGGACCAGCGCACCAGAACAGCAACCGCCGCCGATGAAGAATAATGTAGATCAGAAAGATCCAATCCAAAGACACACGAACGTAGACGAACAACGACGAGATCCGAGCAATCCACCAAAGATAGACCCTCCGGAGACACACCTCCACACGCCCACCAACGACGCTATACGCACCGCTGGAACACAGGGGCTAGGCGGGGAGACCTTTATTCCATATTCAGGGAGCCGCCGCCGTCTCGTCTTCCTGAGTAGGACACAAACTCTAACAAAACGAAAAGGAACGATAAAAATCGGAGCCCTCCCGCCGGCCCTTGCCAGGATCCACTGCGCCCCCATGGCCCTAGGGCCACCGGAGACGAGGCGGACCTGCGGCGGCGCCGGCAAGAGGTAGGAACCCTAGCTTATTTTGAGGTGGAGGAGACGGCGGCTCATGGCTCCTGAATCACGTTGATCAGGTGAGTCAGCTAAGAAAACAAAATAAACATGTCGTTTTCTCAAACTCCTTCTGCATCTAGACATTCATTGTTAACTATGGTCACGGGTGAATAACCCATGAAACACAAACGTGAGCAAGGTGAACTAAATTCAAAGATTATAAGTAGTAGTATGAATCGCATACCCTAATAGGTGAAAACCTAAGATGCTGAACACACTCTAGCTAGAAGCACTAGTAGAAAACTGGGCTTTGGTCACAGGGCAATATTCACATTAGTCCCGGTTCAGTCACGAACCGGGACTAATGTGAGCATTGGTCCCGGTTCGTGCGGCCAGGGGCCTGCCGGGCCTCGTGGGGGCATTGGTCCCGGTTCGTCCGGCCCCTTTGGTCCCGGTTGGTGGGACAAACCGGGATCAATGGGCCTCGCTCCTGGCCCACCACCATTGGTCCCGGTTGGTGGCTTGAACCGGGACCAGAGGCTCACCCTTTAGTCCCGGTTCATACCACAAACCGGGACTAAAGGGTTGCTCCTAGTTGCGGTCAGAGTTTAGTCCCACCTCGCCAACCGAAGGGCGCTCACACCGGTTTATAAGCCCGTCCCTCTCTGCCTTGTTGAGCTCCTCTCAAAGTGAAAATAGATGCCCTTATACAGGGAATTTGACCTAAATTCAGAGTAAATTTCTTTGAATTTCATAGAAATTTATTATGAATTTAGGTTGAATTTTCTCTATAGGCGCATCTATGTTCATTTTTTATAGTAAATAAAATAAATAAACCTTAATAAAATAAATAAACCTTAATAAAATAAAATAAAATAAACTATAGTAAATAAAATAAATAAACCTTAATAAAATAAATAAAAATAGCAGCAGTAAAATAAATAAAAATAGCAGCAGTAAAATAAATAAAAATAAAATAAATAAAGTAAATACATAAGTAATTAGAAACAAAATGGAATAAAATAAATAAGTTTTTTTGTTGTAAGTAGAAATAAAACAAAATAAATAAAGCAAAAGAGAAAACAAAAAACAAGGAAAAAAATTATGCCGCCTACTGGGCCACCACGGCCTGAATACGACTTGAAACCCATCCATGGGCCAGGATTCAGGCCCGCAGAAGGCCCAGTAGGCCCCACAGGCAAAGAGAACAGTTAGGCCCGAAAGGCTGCAGTTGAGAGGAGCTCGAGAGGGTGGGCGCAGCAGCACTTATAAACCACTCTCGAGCTCTCTCAACTAGCGAGGTGGGACTAAACTTTTGACGTGGGGCAGCACAAGGCCTTTGGTCCCGGTTGGTGCCACCAACCGGGACTAAAGGGGGCATGCGTACCGGTTCGTGGCACCAACCGGGACCAATGCCCCCTTTAGTCCCGGTTGGTGCCACGAACCGGGACCAATGAGTTGCCTATATATACCCCATCGCCACAGCAGAGCACTCCACAGTGCTCTGTTTTTTCTGGCCGGCGAGGGGAGGGCATTTGGGTGCTCTAGCTCACCTCCTATGCACATGAGGTGTTCGATGAAATGTCTGAGCCACATTAGTTAATCTTTCTCCTCTCGAAACTCGACCTCCGAGCTCCATTTCCCCCGAGATTTGTCTAGGTTTAGCGGTCCGTCACGTCCCGTCCCCGTCTTCACCGCCGTCGATCGCCCGCGCCGATCTCGTCGCCAGCACCACCGTGGTGAGCCTCTTGTTCTTATCTTCTTTCTGAAAGAAAAAAAAATCTTACTTTAGATAGATACTTGTCTAATTTTGTTACTTTTATTATTCCTTCTTATTACATAGTGCGATGGTTTTGGTATCCGCCCCCGTCGGCCCTCGTCCTGTCTATGATTCGGATGTGGTATATATTATCTTTTTATAACTGTTTGGTTCATTTATTGTTTATGAAAAATATGCCGACCAACGTGACATAGATTTTATTTATCTAGGAGGTGGTTGAACCGGAAATTCCAACCGACCCTATTGTCGAGAGGTTAAATTTAGTTGAAGAAGAAAACAATTACTTGAAGGAAAAATAAAAAAATTGAGGAGGAGAAGATGATATTGGAGTTGCATGTTGCGGATGTCGTCGATGATCACAAGATCAAGATGGATGCAATGCCCTTGAAGATTAGAAAGATTAGAAAATATGCTATTCATACCGAGGCTTGGTATCATTATGCCGTTGGATCAATTGTTACCTTGGTTGCGATTATGATCGCATTTGTTTTCGCATTGAAATGTTTTACATAATTTCAATGTATGGTTTAATTAAATAGATGCTCTGGAGAGCTATATATATGTTGTTAGATGAGAACTATGTATGTAGTTTGGTTTTAATGTGATGATGAACTTCTATTAATTTGGTCACTTAATTATCTATTCATGATGTTCTGTAATGGTTTTTGACACACTTAATTATATATAATGCACGCGGATGAACCGGCAATGGATGTACGGTGACAGACACACCTTCGAGTACATTAAGGGCGTGCATGATTTTCTCGAAGTGGCTGAGGCAAACAAGCAGAATGGTTTTATGTGTTGTCCATGCCCTATATGTGGGAATACGAAGTCTTACTCTGACCGGAAAATCCTTCACACCCACCTGCTTTACAAGGGTTTCATGCCACACTATAATGTTTGGACGAGGCACGGAGAAATAGGGGTTATGATGGAAGACGGCGAAGAAGAAGAGGATGATGACAACTATGTGCCCCCTGAATACGGTGATGCTGCAACGGGGGAAGCTGCTGAAGATCAAGAGGAACCAGACGATGTGCCCAATGATGTGTTGGAAATATGCCCTAGAGGCAATAAATAAATTGGTTATTATTATATTTCCTTGTTCATGATAATCGTTTATTATCCATGCTAAAATTGTATTGATAGGAAACTCAGATACATGTGTGGATACATAGACAACACCATGCCCCTAGTAAGCCTCTAGTTGACTAGCTCGTTGATCAATAGATGGTTACGGTTTCCTGACCATGGACATTGGATGTCTTAGATAACGGGATCACATCATTAGGAGAATGATGTGATGGACAAGACCCAATCCTAAGCCTAGCACAAGATCGTGTAGTTCGTTTGCTAAGTGCTTTTCTAATGTCAAGTATCATTTCCTTAGACCATGAGATTGTGCAACTCCCGGATACCGTAGGAATGCTTTGGGTGTACCAAACGTCACAACATAACTGGGTGGCTATAAAGGTGCACTACAGGTATCTCCGAAAGTGTCTGTTGGGTTGGCACGAATCGAGACTGGGATTTGTCACTCCGTGTAAACGGAGAGGTATCTCTGGGCCCACTCGGTAGGACATCATCATAATGTGCACAATGTGACCAAGGAGTTGATCACGGGATGATGTGTTACGGAACGAGTAAAGAGACTTGCCGGTAACGAGATTGAACAAGGTATCGGGATACCGACGATCGAATCTCGGGCAAGTAACATACCGATAGACAAAGGGAATTGTATACGGGATTGATTGAATCCCCGACATCGTGGTTCATCCGATGAGATCATCGAGGAGCATGTGGGAGCCAACATGGGTATCCAGATCCCGCTGTTGGTTATTGACCGGAGAGTCGTCTCGGTCATGTCTGCATGTCTCCCGAACCCGTAGGGTCTACACACTTAAGGTTCGGTGACGCTAGGGTTATAGAGATATTAGTATGCGGTAACCCGAAAGTTGTTCGGAGTCCCGGATGAGATCCTGGACGTCACGAGGAGATCCGAATGGTCCGGAGGTAAAGATTTATATATGGGAAGTCTTATTTTGGTCGCCGGAAAAGTTTCGCACTTTATCGGTATTGTACCGGGAGTGCCGAAAGGGGTCCGGGGTCCACCAGGGGTCCACCAGCCCCGGGGGGCCACATGGGCTGTAGGGGGTGCGCCTTGGCCCATATGGGCCAAGGGAATCAGCCCCAAGAGGCCCATGCGCCAAGAGATAAGGAAATGGAGAGTCCTAAAGGGGAAGGCACCTCCGAGGTGCCTTGGGGAGGAAGGACTCCTCCCTGGCCGCACCCTTCCTTGGAGGAAGGGCCAAGGCTGCGCCCCCTCACCCTTGGCCCTATATATAGTGGGGGGGGGGGAGGGAGGGCAGCAATACACAAGCCCTGGCGCCTCCCTCTCCCTCCCGTGACACACCTCCCTCCTCCCGTAGCGCTTGGCGAAGCCCTGTTGGAATCCCGCTACTTCCACCACCACGCCGTCGTACTGCTGGATCTCCATCAACCTCTCCTCCCCCTTGCTGGATCAAGAAGGAGGAGACGTCGCTGCTCCGTATGTGTGTTGAACGCGGAGGTGCCGTCCGTTCGGCGCTAGGATCATCGGTGATTTGGATCACGACGAGTACGACTCCATCAACCCCGTTCTCTTGAACGCTTCCGCTCGCGATCTACAAGGGTATGTAGATGCACTCCCCTTCCCCTCGTTGCTAGATTACTCCATAGATTGATCTTGGTGATGCGTAGAAAATTTTGAATTTCTGCTACGTTCCCCAACAGTGGCATCATGAGCCTAGGTCTATGCGTAGTTTCTATGCACGAGTAGAACACAAAGTAGTTGTGGGCGTGATTTGTCAATTTCTTGCCGTTACTAGTCTTATCTTGATTCGGCGGCATCGTGGGATGAAGCGGCCCGGACCGACCTTACACGTACTCTTACGTGAGACAGGTTCCACCGACTGACATGCACTAGTTGCATAAGGTGGCTAGCGGGTGTCTGTCTCTCCCACTTTAGTCGGATCGGATTCGATGAAAAGGGTCCTTATGAAGGGTAAATAGAAATTGGCATATCACGTTGTGGCTTTTGCGTAGGTAAGAAACGTTCTTGCTAGAATCCCATAGCAGCCACGTAAAACATGCAACAACAATTAGAGGACGTCTAACTTGTTTTTGCAGGGTATGCTATGTGATGTGATATGGCCAAAAGGATGTGATGAATGATATATGTGATGTATGAGATTGATCATGTTCTTGTAATAGGAATCACGACTTGCATGTCGATGAGTATGACAACCGGCAGGAGCCATAGGAGTTGTCTTATTTATTGTATGACCTGCGTGTCAATGAAAACGCCATGTAATTACTTTACTTTATTGCTAACCGTTAGCCATAGTAGTAGAAGTAATAGTTGGCGAGACAACTTCATGAAGACACAATGGAATGATGGAGATCATGGTGTCATGCCGGTGACAAAGGTGATCATGCCGCGCCTCGAAGATGGAGATCAAAGGCGCAAGATGATATTGGCCATATCATGTCACTTTATGATTTGCATGTGATGTTTGTCATGTTTACATCTTATTTGCTTAGAACGACGGTAGCATAAATAAGATGATCCCTCACTAAAATTTCAAGAGACGTGTTCCCCCTAACTGTGCACCGTTGCGAAGGTTCGTTGTTTCGAAGCACCACGTGATGATCGGGTGTGATAGATTCTAACGTTCGAATACAACGGGTGTTGACGAGCCTAGCATGTACAGACATGGCCTCGGAACACATGCGAAACACTTAGGTTGACTTGACGAGCCTAGCATGTACAGACATGGCCTCGGAACACAAGAGACCGAAAGGTCGAACATGAGTCGTATAGTAGATACGATCAACATGGAGATGTTCACCGATGATGACTAGTCCGTCTCACGTGATGATCGGACACGGCCTAGTTTGACTCGGATCATGTATCACTTAGATGACTAGAGGGATGTCTATCTGAGTGGGAGTTCATTAATAATCAGATGAACTTCATTATCATGAACATAGTCAAAAGGTCTTTGCAAATTATGTCATACTTACGCTTTAGTTCTACTGTTTAAGATATGTTCCTAGAGAAAATTTAGTTGAAAGTTGATAGTAGCAATTATGCGGACTGGGTCCGTGAACTGAGGATTGTCCTCATTGCTGCACAGAAGGCTTATGTCCTTAATGCACCGCTCGGTGTGCTGAACCTCAGCGTCGTCTGTAGATGTTGCGAAACATCTGACATACACGTTTTGATGACTACGTGATAGTTCAGTGCGTAATGCTAACGGTTTAGAATTGTGGCACCAAAGACGTTTTTGAAACGTCGCAGAACATATGAGATGTTCCGAAGACTGAAATTGGGATTTCAGACTAGTGCCCACGTCAAGAGGTATGAGACCTCTGACAAGTTTCTTAAGCCTGCAAACTAAGGGAGAAAAGCTCAATCGTTGAGCATGTGCTCAGATTGTCTGAGTACCACAATCGCTTGAATCGAGTGGGAGTTAATCTTCCAGATGAGATAGTGATGGTTCTCCATAGTCACTGCCACCAAGCTATTAGAGCTTCGTGATGAACTATAACATATCAGGTAGACATGATGATCCTTGAGCAACTCGCGATGTTTGACACCGCGAAAGTAGAAATCAAGAAGGAGCATCAATTGTTGATGGTTAGTAAAACCACTAGTTTCTAGAAGGGCAAGGGCAAGAAGGGATACTTCATGAAACAGCAAATCATTTGCTGCTCTAGTGAAGAATCCCAAGGTTGAACCCAAACCCGAGACTAAGTGCTTCTGTAATGAGGGAACGGTCACTGAAGCAGAACTACCCTAGATACTTGGTAGATGAGAAGGCAGGCAAGGTCGACAGAAGTATATTGGATATACATTATATGAATGTGTACTTTACTAGTACTCCTAGCAGCACTAGGGTATTAGATACCGGTTCGGTTGCTAAGTGTTAGTAACTCGAAATAAAAGCTGCGGAATAAACGGAGACTAGCTAAAGGTGAGATGACGATATGTGTTGGAAGTGTTTCCAAGGTTGATGTGATCAAGCATCGCATGCTCCCTCTACCATCGAGATTGGTGTTAACCAAATTGTTATTTGCGTTGAGCATAACATGATTGGATTATGTTTATCGCAATACGGTTATTCATTTAAGGAGAATAATGGTTACTCTGTTTATTTGAATAATACCTTCAATGGTCTTGCACCTAAAATGAATCTCGATCGTAGTGATACACATGTTCGTGCCAAAAGATATAAAATAGTAATGATAGTACCACATACTTGTGGCACTGCCATTTGAGTCATATTGGTATAAAACGCATGAAGAAGCTCCATGTAGATGGATCTTTGGACTCACTCGTTTTTGAAAAGATTGAGACATGCGAACCATGTCTATTGGTATATATGCATGAAGAAACTCCATGCAGATGGATCGTTTGGACTCACTTGATTTTGAATCACTTGAGACATGCAAATCATACCACATGGGCAAGATGACTGAAAGGCCTCGTTTTCAGTAAGATGGAACAAGAGAGCAACTTGTTGGAAGTAATACATTTTGATGTGTGCAGTCCAATGAGTGCTGAGGCATGCAGTGGATATCGTTATGTTCTTACTTCACAGATGATTTGAGTAGATGCTGAGTGTATTTACTTAATGAAACACAAGTCTGAATTATTGAAAGGTTCAAGTAATTTCAGAGTGAAGTTGAAGATCGTCGTGACAAGAGGATAAAATGTCTATGATATGATCATAGAGATATCTGAGTTACGAGTTTGGCACACAATTAAGACATTGTGGAAAGTGTTTCACAATTAATACCGCCTGGAACACCACAGTGTGATGGTGTGTCCGAACATCATAACTGCACCCTATTGGATATGGTGCATACCATGTCTTATCGAATTACCACTATCGTTTATGGGTTAGGCATTAGAGACAACCGCATTCACTTTAAATAGGGCACCACGCAATTCCGTTGAGACGACGCCGTTTAGAGAAACCTAAGTTGTCGTTTCTTAAAAGTTTGGGGCTGCGACGCTTATGTGAAAAAGTTTCAGGCTGATAAGCTCGAACCCAAAGCGGATAAATGCATCTTCATAGAATACCCAAAACAGTTGGGTATACCTCCTATTTCAGATCTGGAAGCAAAAGTAATTGCTTCTAGAAACGGGTCCTTTCTCGGGGAAAAGTTTCTCTCGAAAGAATTGAGTGGGAGGATGGTGGAGACTTGATGAGGTTATTGAACCGTCACTTCAACTAGTGTGTAGCAGGGCACAGGAAGTTGTTCCTGTGGCACCTACACCAATTGAAGTGGAAGCTTATGATAGTGATCATGAAACTTCGGATCAAGTCACTACCAAACCTCGTAGGACGACGAGGGATGCGTACTACTTCAGAGTGGTACGTAATCCTGTCTTGGAAGTCATGTTGTTGGACAACGATGAACCTACGAGCTATGGAGAAGCGATGGTGGGCCCATATTCCGACAAATGGTTAGAAGCCATGAAATCCGAGATAAATGGATCTTTAAGAAGAAGACGGACGTGTACGGTAATGTTACCGTCCATGAAGCTCGACTTGTGGCAAAGAGTATTTCCACAAGTTCAAGGAGTTGACTACGATGAGATTTTCTCATCCGTAGCGATGCTTAAATCCGTCGGAATCATGTTAGCATGAGCTGCATTTATGAAATCTGGCAGATGGATGTCAAAACAAGTTTCCTTACCAGTTTTCGTAAGGAAAGGTTGTATGTGATACAATCAGAAAGGTTTTGTCGATCCTAAGGATGCTAATAGGTATGCTAGCTCCAGCGATCCTTCCATGGACTAGAGCAAGCATCTCGAAGTCAGAATATACGATTTGATGGAGTGATCAAAGTTTTTGGGTTTATACAAAGTTTGTTAGAAACTTGTATTTACAATAAAGTGAGTGGGAGCGCTACAACATTTCTGATAAGTATATGTGAATGACATATTGTTGATCCGAAATGATGTAAAATTTCTGGAAAGCATAAAGGGTTGTTTGAAAGGAGTTTTTCAAAGGAAGACCTGGATAAAGCTGCTTACATATTGGGCATCAAGATCTATAGAGATAGATCAAGACGCCTGATGATACTTTCAAAGAACGCACACCTTGACATGATTTTGAAAGAGTTCAAAATAGATCAGCAAAGAAGGAGTTCTTGGCTGTGTTACAAGGTGTGAGTATTGAGTAAGACTCAAGACCTGACCACAGCAGAAGAGAGAGAAAGGACGAAGGTCGTCCCCTATGCTTTAGACGTAGGCTCTACAGTATGCTATGCTGTGTACCGCACATGAAGTGTGCCTTGCCATGAGTTGGTCAAGGGGTACAATAGTGATCCGGGAATGGATCACATGACAGCGGTCGAACTTATCCTTAGTATCTAGTGGACTAAGGAATTTTCTCGATTATGGAGGTGAAAAGGAGTTCGTCGTAAAGGGTTACGTCGATGCGAACTTTGACACTAATCCGGATGACTCTGAGTAGTAAACCGGATTCGTATAGTAGAGCAGTTATTTGAAATGGCTCCAAGTAGCGCGTGGTAGCATCCACAAGATGACATAGATATTCGTAAAGCACACACGGATCTGAAAGGTTCAGACCCGTTGACTAAAACCTCTCTCACAAGCATAACATGATCAAACCAGAACTCATTGAGTGTTAATCACATAGTGATGTGAACTAGATTGTTGACTCTAGTAAACTCTTTGGATGTTGGTCACATGGTGATGTGACCTGTGAGTGTTAATCACATGGTGATGTGAACTAGATTATTGACTCTAGTGCAAGTGGGAGACTGTTGGAAATATGCCCTAGAGGCAATAATAAATTGGTTATTATTATATTTCCTTGTTCATGATAATCGTTTATTATCCATGCTAAAATTGTATTGATAGGAAACTCAGATACATGTGTGGATACATAGACAACACCATGTCCCTAGTAAGCCTCTAGTTGACTAGCTTGTTGATCAATAGATGGTTACGGTTTCCTGACCATGGACATTGGATGTCGTTGATAACGGGATCACATCATTAGGAGAATGATGTGATGGACAAGACCCAATCCTAAGCCTAGCACAAGATCGTGTAGTTCGTTTGCTAAGTGCTTTTCTAATGGCAAGTACCATTTCCTTAGACCATGAGATTGTGCAACTCCCGGATACCGTAGGAATGCTTTGGGTGTACCAAACGTCACAACGTAACTGGGTGGCTATAAAGGTGCACTACAGGTATCTCCGAAAGTGTCTATTGGGTTGGCACGAATCGAGACTGGGATTTGTCACTCCGTGTAAACGGAGAGGTATCTCTGGGCCCACTCGGTAGGACATCATCATAATGTGCACAATGTGACCAAGGAGTTGATCACGGGATGATGTGTTACGGAACGAGTAAAGAGACTTGCCGGTAACGAGATTGAACAAGGTATCGGGATACCGACGATCGAATCTCGGGCAAGTAACATACCGATAGACAAAGGGAATTGTATACGGGATTGATTGAATCCCCGACATCGTGGTTCATCCGATGAGATCATCGAGGAGCATGTGGGTGCCAACATGGGTATCAAGATCCCGCTGTTGGTTATTGACCGGAGAGTCGTCTCGGTCATGTCTGCATGTCTCCCGAACCCGTAGGGTCTACACACTTAAGGTTCGGTGACGCTAGGGTTATAGAGATATTAGTATGCGGTAACCCGAAAGTTGTTCGGAGTCCCGGATGAGATCCCGCACGTCACGAGGAGTTCCGGAATGGTCCGGAGGTAAAGATTTATATATGGGAAGTCTTATTTTGGTCGCCGGAAAAGTTCCGCGCATCGGTATTGTACCGGGAGTGCCGAAAGGGGTCCGGGGGTCCACCAAGGGGGTCCACCAGCCCCGGGGGGCCACATGGGCTGTAGGGGTGTGCGCCTTGGCCTATATGGGCCAAGGGCACCAGCCCCATGAGGCCCATGCGCCGAGAGATAAGGGAAAGGGAGAGTCCTAAAGGGGGAAGGCACCTCCGAGGTGCCTTGGGGAGGATGGACTCCTCCCTGGCCGCACCCTTCCTTGGAGGAAGGGCCAAGGCTGCCCCCCCTCTCCCTTGGCCCTATATATAGTGGGGGGAGGGAGGGCAGCAATACCCAAGCCCTGGCGCCTCCCTCTCCCTCCCGTGACACATCTCCCTCCTCCCGCAGCGCTTGGCGAAGCCCTGTTGGAATCCCGCTACTTCCACCACCACGCCGTCGTACTGCTGGATCTCCATCAACCTCTCCTCCCCCCTTGCTGGATCAAGAAGGAGGAGACGTCGCTGCTCCGTATGTGTGTTGAACGCGGAGGTGCCGTCCGTTCGGCGCTAGGATCATCGGTGATTTGGATCACGACGAGTACGACTCCATCAACCCCGTTCTCTTGAACGCTTCCGCTCGCGATCTACAAGGGTATGTAGATGCACTCCCCTTCCCCTTGTTGCTAGATTACTCCATAGATTGATCTTGGTGATGCGTAGAAAATTTTGAATTTCTGCTACGTTCCCCAACATGATGCTGCAAGGGGGGAAGCTGCTGAAGATCAAGAGGAACCAGTGCCCGATGATGATGATCTCCACCGGGTCATTGTCGATGCAAGGACGCAATGCGAAAGTCAAAAGGAGAAGCTGAAGTTCGATCGCATGTTAGAGGATCACAAAAAAGGGTTGTACCCCAATTGCGAAGATGGCAACACAAAGCTCGGTACCGTACTGGAATTGCTGCAGTGGAAGGCAGAGAATGCTGTGCGTGACGAAGGATTTGAGAAGCTATTGAAAATATTGAAGAAGAAGCTTCCAAAGGATAACGAATTGCCCGAAAGTACATACGCAGCAAAGAAGGTCGTATGCCCTCTAGGATTGGAGGTGCAGAAGATACATGCATGCCCTAATGACTGCATCCTCTACCGCGGTGTGTACAAGGATCTGAACGCATGCCCGGTATGCGGTGCATTGCGGTATAAGATCAGACGAGATGACCCTGGTGATGTTGACGGTGAGCCCCCCAGGAAGAGGGTTCCTGCAAAGGTGATGTGGTATGCTCCTATAATACCACGGTTGAAACGTCTGTTCAGAAACGAAGATCATGCCAAGTTGATGCGATGGCACAGTGAGGACCGTAAGAAAGACGGGAAGTTGAGAGCACCCGCTGACGGGTCGCAGTGGAGAAAATCGAGAGAAAGTACTGGGCTGAGTTTGCAGCTGACCCAAGGAACGTATGGTTTGGTTTAAGCACGGATGGCATTAATCCTTTTGGGGAGCAGAGCAGCAATCACAGCACATGGCCTGTGACTCTATGTATGTATAACCTTCCTCCTTGGATGTGCATGAAGCGGAAGTTCATTATGATGCCAGTTCTCATCCAAGGCCCTAAGCAACCCGGCAACGACATTGATGTGTACCTAAGGCCATTAGTTGAAGAACTTTTACAGCTGTGGAATGGAAACGGTGTACGTACGTGGGATGAGCACAAACAGGAGGAATTTAACCTGCACGCGTTGCTGTTTGTAACCATCAACGATTGGCCCGCTCTCAGTAACCTTTCAGGACAGACAAACAAGGGATACCACGCATGCACGCACTGTTTAGATGACACTGAAAGTATATACCTGGACAAATGCAGGAAGAATGTGTACCTGGGCCATCGTCGATTTCTTCCGACCAACCATCAATGTCGAAAGAAAGGCAAGCATTTCAAAGGCGAGGCAGATCACCGGAAGAAGCCCGCCATGCGTACCGGTGATCACGTACTTGCTATGGTCAATGATTTACACGTAATCTTTGGAAAGGGTCCCGGCGGACTAGCTGTTCCGAATGACGCTGAGGGACACGCACCCATGTGGAAGAAGAAATCTATATTTTGGGACCTACCCTACTGGAAAGAGCTAGAGGTCCGCTCTTCAATCGACGTGATGCACGTGACGAAGAACCTTTGCGTGAACCTGCTAGGCTTCTTGGGCGTGTATGGGAAGACAAAAGATACACCTGAGGCACGGGAGGACCTGCAACGTTTGCACGAAAAAGACGGCATG
The DNA here is from genome assembly GCF_018294505.1 of Triticum aestivum. NCBI lineage: Eukaryota > Viridiplantae > Streptophyta > Magnoliopsida > Poales > Poaceae > Triticum > Triticum aestivum. The sequence goes on from NC_057814.1 coordinate 85,562,288, forward strand.
CCTCCGAAGCAGTATGAAGGTCCTGCCAGCTACGCTCTTACGAAAGAAGAGAAAGAAATCTTCTTTGAATGCCTGCTCAGTATGAAGGTCCCGACTGGCTTCTCGTCGAATATAAAGGGAATAATAAATATGCCAGAGAAAAAGTTCCAGAACCTAAAGTCTCATGACTGCCACGTGATTATGACGCAACTGCTTCCGGTTGCATTGAGGGGGCTTCTACCGGAAAACGTCCGATTAGCCATTGTGAAGCTATGTGCATTCCTCAATGCAATCTCTCAGAAGGTGATCGATCCAGAAATCATACCAAGGCTAAGGAGTGATGTGGCGCAATGTCTTGTCAGTTTCGAGCTGGTGTTCCCACCATCCTTCTTCAATATCATGACGCACGTCCTAGTTCATCTAGTCGACGAGATTGTCATTCTGGGGCCCGTATTTCTACACAATATGTTCCCCTTTGAGAGGTTCATGGGAGTCCTAAAGAAATATGTCCGTAACCGCGCTAGGCCAGAAGGAAGCATCTCCATGGGCCATCAAACAGAGGATGTCATTGGGTTTTGTGTTGACTTCATTCCTGGCCTTAAGAAGATAGGTCTCCCTAAATCGCGGTATGAGGGGAGACTGACTGGAAAAGGCACGCTTGGAGGGGACTCAATAATATGCAGGGACGGATATTCTTGGTCTCAAGCACACTACACAGTTCTACAGAACTCTACCTTGGTGACCCCGTATGTCGATGAACACAAGAACAGTCTGCGCTCCAAACACCCGGAGCAGTGTGACGACTGGATTACATGTGAACACATCAGGACTTTCAGCAGTTGGTTGGAAACACGTCTCAGAGGTGACACCACTGTTTGTGATGAGTTGTACTCGTTGTCCAGGGGACCATCTTCGACTGTATTGACTTACAAAGGATACGAGATAAATGGGAATACATTTTACACGATCGCCCAAGATCAAAAGAGCACCAACCAAAACAGCGGTGTCCGCTTTGATGCAGCAACCGAGAGGGGAAAGGACACATATTATGGTTACATAATGGACATATGGGAACTTGACTACGGACATGATTTTAAGGTCCCTTTGTTTAAGTGCAAATGGGTCAATCTGTCAGGAGGCGGGGTACAGGTAGACCCACAGTACGGAATGACAACAGTGGATCTGAACAATCTTGGGTACACTGACGAACCGTTCGTCCTAGCCAATGATGTGGCACAGGTTATCTATGTGAAGGACATGTCTACCAGACCGAGAAAAAGAAAAGATAAGGAAGCGAATACATCATACGATGAGCCAAAGCGCCACATAGTTCTTTCAGGAAAAAGGGACATTGTGGGAGTGGAGGGCAAGACAGACATGTCTGAAGATTATGAAAAGTTTCATGAAATTCCTCCCTTCAAAGTCAAGGCTGACCCAAGCATCCTGATAAACGATGAAGATTATCCATGGTTACGGCGCAATAAGCAAATGACACAAGCGAAGAAAAAGTGAAGACTTTCTCCCGCAACTATTATGATGATACCATGCCAACTTTGTAACAGACGAGTATGATACCATTGTCCGTTTTGTACACGAAGTGCATCTAGTTTTTGCCGTAACCCTCTCAACTTTCTTGCACATGCTATGTGGATGAAATGATGATACCATGCCAACTTTCAACCTTTTCAGAGTTCATTTGAAATGCTTTTCAATTTTAGGGTCTTATAGCTCAAAATAATTAGTAAATGCATGAAAAATAACAAATGAAGTCAGAAAGGGTTGAAAATTGATGATGTGGCTTTGAATGGTGCATTTTGAACACACAAAAAGTCAGGAGTTCAAATAAGTTTTAAAAAATGAAATCCCTTTGTAACAGACGAGTTTCCGTATGAAATCCTGATACTTCGAAAGAGATTGTCCGTTTTGTACACGAAGTGCATCCAGTTTTTGCCGTAACCCTCTCAACTTTCTTGCACATGCTATGTGGATGAAATGATGATACCATGCCAACTTTCAACCTTTTCAGAGTTCATTTGAAATGCTTTTCAATTTTAGGGTCTTATAGCTCAAAATAATCAGTAAATGCATGAAAAATGGTGCATGAAAAATAACAAATAAAATAAATAAGTAATTAGAAACAAAATAATATAAACTTTAATAAAATATATAAGTAGAAACAAAATAAAATAAACTTTAATAACATAAATAAAATTTATGAAACTAAAATTATCAAAGTATTTTCTGTTCAAAACATTATAAGCAACCTCTAGTATTATTGAAACTAAAATTATATAAAATTGATGCAACTAAAATTATCGAAGTATTTTCTGTTCAAAATCATTGAAAGCAAAAATAATTTTCATAAAGAACTTTTTTTGTTAGAAACTTTAATAGCAAAAAGAATTATCATAAAGTAAAATAAATAAGTAATTAGAAACAAAATAAAATAAAATAAATAAGTTTTTTGTTGTAAGTAGAAACAAAACAAAATAAATAAAGCAAAAAAGAAAACAAAAAACAGGCAAAAAATAAAAATTATGCCACCTACTGGGCCACCACGGCCTGAATACGACTAGAAACCCATCCATGGGCCAGGATTCAGGCCCGCAGAAGGCCCAGTAGGCCCACAGGCATGTACAGAGAGGTTAGGCCCGTAAGCCTGCTTTAGAGAGGAGCTCGACAGCTCAGGCGCACCGCACCTTATAAACAGGTGCGGCTCTCTCTCAGCTAGCGAGGTGGGACTAAACTCCCACCACCACGCCGCTGTGCAAGGCCATTGGTCCCGGTTGGTGGCACGAACCGGGACCAATGCCCCCCTTTGGTCCCGGTTCGTGGCACCAACCGGGACCAATGCCCCCCTTTAGTCCCGGTTGGTGCCACCAACCGGGACCAAAGGCCGCCGCTTCCCGCCCTTTGGGCTGCTGAAAAGAGGCCTTTGGTCCCGGTTGGTGGCACCAACCGGGACTAAAGGGGGCATTAGTCCCGGTTGGTGCCACGAACCGAGACTAATGCTTGGACTATATATCAAACACTTGTGAAAATTTTCAGTTTTCATCGCCAGTTGCCTCCCCCCCCCGCCGTCAGGCTGCTCCACCTCGCCGTCTACGCCGCCGCCAACGCCGTCGCCTCCCCGAGCCCGCGCCGTCCTCGTCGCCGGCATCCCTGAGCCCGCCGTCCTCGTCGTCCCCGTCGCCGCGTGCCTCCCCGAGCCCACCCCTCCACGTCCCTGTCGCCGCCTGTCGTCCCGAGACCGCCGTCCCCGTCACCGCGTGCCGCCCCGAGCCCGCCGTCCTCATCGCCGGACTCCTGCCATCGCCGCCCCCTCGAAGTGAGCCCCCCCTTTCCCATGGTCCCGATCGAGCGCCGCTCTTGCGCCCGAGTGCCCCTTGCTCTCTGCCGCCCTGCTCCATGGTCGCCGCCGGCCCCGACGCATTGAAGAGCAGAAGGAGAGGAGAGGAGAGGAGAAGGAGTGGAGCAGCAGCAAGACGCCGTCCAATTTTCTGAAATTTCTGAATTTTTTTACAGATATGAACAGTGCATATAGAGGGTGTTTGATCAAATGCTAGATGGCTTTGGGCATTTTTAGAATTTATGATATTTTTTGTGGTGAGGTACTGATGCAAGACAAAGGTGATGGCAAAATTTCAGAATTTTTGGATTGGTTTAGAATAGGTTTTCAGCAAGGAATTTGAATCTGGTTCAAATTTCATTTGAATGAAATTTGAAAATTTTGAACTATGGATCAGAAGGTTTTTGGTGAAATGGAGTGTGGGTACTGTCATGAAGTTGGAGTAATTTTTGTGGTTGTAAAAGAGTTAGGAAAATTTAGAATGTGCTAAATATGTCAAAAAATGTTTTTTTGTTCATATACAGAAAGTTTTTATATATGACTATGGATATATGAGCAATGATGATCCATGGATGTATGCATTGATATATATGAGAAACGATGTTCATAGAATATTTACCAAGTATATATGTATTTTTGTTCATAGCATTTTTTTCCATTTATATATGTATGTGGCTATAGATGGATATATATGAGAAATGATGATCCATGGAAAAGTTTTATATATGCAAAAGTTACATTTTTAGAAAAGTTTTATATATCTAGCTAGGAAAGGAAGAAGAAGAAAAAGAAGGAGAGGAAAAAGGAAAATAAGAAGAGGAAGAAAGGAGAAGAAGAGGAGAGGAAGAAGAGGAGAAATAAATAAGAAGAGGAAAAAGAAGAAAAAGAAGAGGAGAAGAAGAAAGGAATAGAAGAGAAGAAGAAAAAAATAGAAAAAATTCTATTTTTTCTTCTTCTCTCCTCTATTCCTTTCTTCTTCTCCTCTTTTTTTCTTGTTTTTTTTCTTCGATCTTCTCCTCTATTCCTTTCTTCTTCTCCTCTTTTTATTTCTTCTTCGTTTTCTTATGTTTTATGGGGTATGTCGTTGTCGATATACCCCTCTCCCGATAACTTCAACACGAGGGGGGGTCGATATACCCCCTCCCCGATAATATTATTTTCCCATGTACGTATGTCGTCGTTGTCGATATAACCCCCTCCCGATAACTTCAACACGTGGGGGGGGGTCGATATACCCCCTCCCCGATAACATTATTTTCCCATGTATGTATGTCGTCGTTGTCGATATATATAACTCCCTCCCAGATAACTTCGACATGATGGACGGTCGATATTTATACCCCCTCTCGACCGTGATAACTTATACCACGGGAGCACCCCCCGGCCCTCTCGCTCGACCAAAACTCTCGAGGACACCCAAACCCTAGAAAAAAACGATGTCGGTCTCCTACCCCCTCCCGCCGCGCCCCTACCCTTGAAGCGTTGCCGAGGCCACCCCAAACCCGGAATAAGCTAGGTCTACGTTTGCACTAATATATCCACCTGCTGTCATGTTTGTGTAATAATTGCCATGTTGTAATATTTGCAGAAACAATGGAGCACGGACGAGACGAGCAAGCAGAAGAGGTGTTGGGGGACATAATCTTAGCCGGAGGTGATATCTTGTCGTATCTTAACGACAATGATGGTCTGGAAGAACAGGGTGAAGAAGCAGGCTACGGTGATCGAAGAGTGGAGGAGGAAAGACATGATTATGATGGCTCCGGTGACCCAATGCTGGTGCAAGAAGGAGCCCGTGGTGACGGCTCCGGTGACCGAACAGAGTCCGGCCAGGTAAATATATTAGTTAAGCCTGTGCTGACTAGCTAATTGATGCATTCATTGTTTTGGTATGTACACATATTAATTAACACTCGTCTTTCTTCTTTTTCTAGCCCTCCGGATCGAGCACAACTTCGGTAAAGAGACGAGGCCCGAAGAGAAAGTTGCGCTCGGATGAAAGGTTTGAGATCACAGCAATCGCGCGCGACGGCCAACCGATTGAACCCATCCGGACAAAGGATGCATTTGCTGCTCAGTGCGGGGTTCTAGTTAGGGACAAGATCCCGATCAGCATCCACCAATGGTATAAGCCTAAGAAGGAAGACCCTGAGGTGTCTTATGTCAATGATATGCAGAAAGATGATCTTTGGACTGAGCTGAAGGCAAATTTCACCCTACCGCCAGAGGAGGATCCGGAGAAGCCAGTTAAAGAGCAATTAATCAAGTCTCATGCTCTTAAGAAGATGGCAGACCTATTCAGGAGGTGGAAGAATGAGCTGAAAACGTTTGTCGACAAAGAAGAGACACCAGAATTCATCGGCCGGTATGAGAAGATCAGAGATCACTGGCCCGCATTTGTGGCCCACAAGACATCGGAAAAGAGTAAGAAGATGTCAGCGACAAACAAGAAGAATGCTGCGAAGAAGAAGCTTCACCATCGCACGGGGTCAGGTGGCTACCTCAAAGCCCGGCCTAAGTGGGCCAAGGCTGAGAATGATCTGCTTGAAAAAGGGATCGAACCACAGACAATGAACTGGACAGACCGTTGCCGGACTTGGTTCTTCGGGGCTGGCGGAACCTTGGACCCTGTATCAGGGAGGTGCGTTTGGACGAACGAGCTTTTGAGAATACCAGTCAAGAAGATTCAGCAATATATCGATGCAGCGCAGGAAGGGACGTTCGTTCCAGACAGAGAGAACGACGAGCTCACAATGGCCCTCGGGAATCCTGAGCACCCTGGACGGACACGAGGCACGCCAGGCTCCGTTCTGTGGAAGGTTAGTTTTCCGGACGCAGGTGGTTACAAAAGCCAGGAGAGGAGGAAAAAAATGGAGCAGACCCAAATTCAGAAGCTGCACGAAAGGGTTCAAGCGCTAGAGGAACGAGACGGCAATCGACATGCCGAAACTACCCCCGAAGCTACCCCGCCATCTCAGCGGAGAAGCAGCGTGGCTTCCACCGAGCTGCTTCAGCCGGAGCATGTCTTGACGGCTCCTGCTAGCTACCCCGTGGATGCTATCATGGAGTCTCAACATTGCCACCTTATGGCGGAATGGCAGAACTTCATAGTCAAGGCGGCTGTTGGCTCTGTTTTACCTCCTGAACCTGGCGCAACCTACCACTGCCGGCCGATTCCAGAAGGATATGCTAGGGTGATGGTGGATGAAATAACGGAGGGATTTGAGGACCTCCAGCTTGACCACCCTACCGGTGAAGGGGAGACTCAGCTGGGTTTACCTCTGAAGACTCCGTGCCTATGGCGGAAGGAGCTCATTAACCTTCCGAACTGGACGCCTCCGGCGAGTAAGGGCACTCCGCCGCCGCCTCCTCCTCCGGCGAGTGACCAGGGCACTCAGCCTCCTTCTCCGGCGCATGGCGGCACTCTGCCTCCTCCTCCGGCGAGTGATCAGGGCACTCAGCCTCCTTCTCCGGCGCGTGGTGGCACTCCGCCTCCATCTCCGCCTGCGCCGGCGTGCCAGAGCAGCCAACCTCGTCCTTCTCCGCCTCGTCAGCAAGGGCGGAAGAGACCCGCTGCCGCTCCGGCTGCTCCGGCGCATCGTAGTCCTTCTCCTCCGCCTCGTAAGCAAGGAAAGAAGACAGCCGCAGCCGCTCCGTCTGCTCTACCGGCGTCTAGTAGTACAGCTGCCAGAGGCGGGAGGCAATACAGATTCGGTCCTTCTCTGAAGACTCCAGAGAAGTTACCATACGAGAGGATCGAGGAGGAGAACACGAAGATCGTGCGAGCCGAAGTGAAGAACTTCTTTGAAGGGGTGAAAGCAAAGAAACATCCACCTCCGGAGGAGAAGGTAGATCCAGTGAAAGCGAAGCGCACTCTGGATGCCCTGACAAAACCACCAAAGTCTCCGCCGAAAGGCAACTATGAGCGCATAATTGCAAAGACATTTGTCGAAGCGGAGCGGTCGGGAAGTACTGTCAGTGATCAAAGGTTAAAAGAACGACGAGCTGGGAAAAAAATTGCCCAGCTCGGCGAACAAGCGAACCAATCGTGCCCCCCGCTCAAGGTGTCTAAAGACATCGTCGCTAATGATCCGAGGATGGTGGCCGGTTATAGCAATCTTGGAGATTACCTGCCCGACGATGTACATTATGAAATCATGGAGGTGGACGAACACAAATACCATTACGGGAAGCCTCTCGTCAAAGATGAAAGATCTCTAACAACGATGATGCGAAGATTACATGATTGGTACATGAAAACCTGCAGAGAGTCTGATGGGATGAATACTTTGACGCTGAGAGTTAAACCGGAGCATGACCTCGTTGGAATTGAACTGCTGAATGTTCCATTTGAGGAGTTCTTCCAGTTTTTCAATCAAAAGGCCCTCGATAAATCAACGATCACTTGCTACTGTCTGTAAGTAGTACTACTTCTGTCATTAAGTCTCTCTATATAGGTCAGCTCTTTCATTGCATGTATTTATAATTATCCTCACTATATTATGCAGATTGAAGATCGCCGAATTGAAGAAAAGACAAATCGGTGATATTGGGTTCATTAACACAAATCTCATAGATGCATATACGGTTGAAAAACATGCCAAAGAAGCCGAGGCCAACTTGCTACGATCGTTGGTATTAAATCAAAACAAAGATATAATACTCTTTCCTTACAACTTCAAGTGAGTGTTACTGTCTTGTGCATATTCGGTTTCCCTTATTAGTCCAGGTTATGGTAATGTAATTGATGACTTATGCATGCATGCGCAGCTTCCACTATATTCTCCTAGAGATTAAGCTTGAGCAGGGAGTAGTAACCGTCTTAGACTCGAGACGAAAAGATCCCCAGGACTATGCGGACATGACTCAAATGCTCGAGAAGTAAGTTAAATCGATCATTATCCACCATATCAGCAACTTTGTTCATTTCCTGATATCAAGTAATTGTTTTCTTTGTCTGGCAGGGTTTGGAGAAAATTCACCACAAAAGCTCCGGGACTGCCGAAGAAGCTGCAATTTAGACACCCGAAAGTAAGTACTATAGTAGCATGTTCCGCACATCTCCTAGTGATTCAAGCGCTAGTTTCATCAATACCATTTAGCATGCTTGCTTATCAGTTAGATTGACCTCTATTTCTTGTAAAGTGGTTGTGGCAGGAACAAGGGAATGATTTCTGTGGATACTACGTTTGCGAGTCTATCCGCCACACGACCTGTGAGCGGGGCTACTCTGACGAACAATATGAAGTGCGTAAGCAATAATATTCACAATTTTATTTTATTACCATCATTTGTGTCGAGTTTCATTTATTCATATATATATATGTATTGACCCCCTTCTTCAAATTAGATGTTTCGGATGCGGGATGAACTCCTAGCAGAAGATCGTATGCGAGCAATTCAAGAGGAATTGGCGGCATTCTTCCTTGACCACGTGATCGCTGAAAACGGAGAATACTATGTGGACCCTGTGTTCTTACAATTTAATTAGGAGATTATATTGTAAGAGATAATTATTGTATATATGTAGCCGGTAGTGTCAGATAGATATACGAGAACTTGTTGTTCGACCAATCTCTCGGAGAAGGAGAGGTGGTCGATATCACTTCTCTCTGTATGCATATGTTCATGACGATCTTCTGTTTCCTTCATTTGCTTACTAGCTAGCGTGTCTAGTCCTCTCCATACGTATATAGTACGTAGCGTCGACCAAGCACGGAGATAAGAGAGGACACTTCTCTCTATTAATTAGCTAGCTAACACAATATATGAAACACCTAAATTAACCCCCCAAAACCCCCCAACCCCCCCCCTTTAAAAAAACAAAAACCCCAGCCCCTGAAATGCTGACGCGTGGATGCCTATTGGTCCCGGTTGGTGACACCAACCGGGACAAAAGGCCCTGCCTATTGGTCCCGGTTGGTGGCACCAACTGGGACCAAAGGCCCCCCTGCCTGGGCTGGCAGCAGCGGCCACGTGGAGGACCTTCTGTCCCGGTTCGTGTAAGAACCGGAACTAAAGGGTTAGGGCTTTAGTAACGACCCTTTAGTCCCGGTTCGAAAACCGGGACAAAAGGCCCTTACCAACCGGGGTAAAAGCCCCTTTTCCTACTAGTGAAGAAGCGCAATCCACCGACGGTAATAGTCGGGAACCCTCTGATGTTGCCGAATTTTCTATGGAAGCTGACTCAAAACATTTTGATCTTAGGTGCATTTCCATCTAGAAAACATGTTATGGTGGGAGACCCACCTGTCGTTATGTTTATTTGAGAAACACAATACATATGCAGACACTCACAACATGCACACACACTCATTCCTACCCTTATGATCGCCTTCGAGAGACTGGGTCGATAAATCTAATTGAAATATGCGGCCACCTGTGTCAAGTCTTGAACTTGAACCTGGGTGGGCTAATTTCACCCCAACAAGGAACCTAAATATCTAAGCTAGGCTTAGTTCGGTAAGATTACTTGGTGAAGTGCTACTCCGTCATTGTCTTGTTAGGCAATAAAGTTGATACCACATAAGAGCAAATTTGGAGAAACATTGGTCATAATAAACATCGAACACCACCACCACAACCAAGATAAGCTGAAACATCAAACACCAACCGGGTGGATTGAGATCTGATAAATTTGAGGAACAAAACATCATTGGCTCCCTGATCTCTATGATTCATCGGATACCATAATCGCAACATGACAATATAGAGTTGTGAGAATTTTATTTCGTGTGACACCGCCTCCATGTCAACACATCAGACAAGGACCAAACGACCTATATAGCATTTCGCAATGTCAGTGATTCCCTCTACCGATAGACGTCCTAGCTCACCTACAATTAGTGTTTTTTTTGGGTTGGGGGACACAACCATGGTATTTTTGTCCTATTTGTATGATCCATTTTATAGGATAGATCTACCGGGTCATGCTCGGCCGCTTTGGTGTATATGTGACCTTGGCACAAATCCACATGAGAGCTATTTATCGCTTATTGCCAAGGTAGTTTGCGTCTCACTTGCAGTTTCCCTCCTCACATCCGTGTATGGGCCGATCCAATGAGGATTCCTGGGGAGCCGTTATTAGGAAGCTTCTATGATTGGTTGAGACCGGTTTTAGAAACTTCCATACATTTTCCCCTTTTTTCCTATGTGTGTTTCTGTGTTAATTTTCATTGGGTTTCTTCTTTTAGGTCTATTTTCTGTGTTACTTCTTCGCTTTTCTTTTGCCTTTTATTTTTATACTTTATTCTTATTTTATTCATTTTGTAATTTTCCTTTTTTCTCAAATTTCATGTTGAATTTTTTAATAAATGTTGTACATCTTTGGCCTACACGCATCAATTTTTCCTGATACATGTAAACATTTTTAAAATACGAGATTATTTTTTCAAAGGAATGTTTGGATCATTTCTTTCAAAAAATGCTATACATTTTCAAATACACAATCATTTTTTTAATGTTACAAAACAATTTATAAAATTATGGTTTATTTTAAATTTTAGAATCATTTCACAAAAATGTCATCATTTTTTTGAATGGCGAGAAAAATGTGTTTGAACTACACAAACATTTTTGAATGATACCAAATATTTTAAAACGATGTGGCCTTTTTTTTAACATTTTATAAAGATTTTTTTGAATGGTGCAATTTTCTTGTCAAACCCAGCACAGCCTCGCTACATGGAGCCGCCCATAATGAGCCGGCCCAGCATGGACCACATGCCTTTAGTGTTTTTTTTTTCTGCCTATCCACATTTATTTGCTTTTGTTTCTTGATTTCATTTTTTACTTTTGACTATATTTCCAAATACCCCAAATATATCTTTTATGAAAATCACTTTACATACAGAATTAAATAAATGTTAATCTTGTATTTTAGAAATATTAAACCTATATTACAAATGTCTTGATGAATACAAAAAATGTACATTTTGTATGCAATTTTTTTATATCAGAAAATTGATACTCCCTCCGTTTCTAAATATAAGTACTTATGGAGATGTCAATACGAACTACATACGGACGAATATAAACATATTTAGAGTGTAGATTCACTCATTTTGCTGTGCATGTATTTCTTATTGAAATCTCCAAAAAGACTTATATTTAGGAATGGAGAGATTATACGGCGAAAGTCGTGTATTTGAAAAATATTAAATATGTATATAAGAAATATTCTTTATGTATACAAAAAATGTACAATCTTTATGGAAAAGTAGACATAGAAAAACATAAGGTTTTTAAAATGTTAACCATGTATTAAGAAAAATGTTAGACGTATGTAACAATCTGTTCCGAATGGATACATAATATGTACAATGTTTAGGAAAATTGAAATGAAAAATAAGCTATCTCTGATACATATTAATCGCTGCTGACTTAGTACTGAAGTTGTACAAAATCAGCAACAGTTAGTTAATATGGATTGGAGGGAGTATTAAGTGTAAGAAAATATTAATCTTGTATTTAAAAAATGTTAACATCTTTAGAATAAAGTTCCTGGCATATACAAAAAAGTACAAATATGTATGGAGAATCTAGATAACAAAAGCACATGTTTGGAAAAATGTTAATCGTCTATTAACGGAAATGTTCGCAGTTCTGAAAAAACATTTTGACAATGAAGAAATAGTTATGCATGTATTCAGAAAAGTGTACTAAGAAAATAATTTACATAGTGTATTTGATAAATTTATGACGATATAAAAAAAATTACTCGTGTACACTGAAAATGTAAATGCACTGCTGAAAGGGCATGGTGCCCCCATGTTTGGTTGCATGGTGCCCCCATGTTTGATTTTGGTAATTGATGACAATCCATATGGACTAATGGCTGCCTTGAGTTATATTTGAAGAGTTTGTCCATAGGCTTTGCTTGAAGACCATTTGTTGGTTTCAAGGTTATAAGGAGATTATGTGTTGACCAAGGTGGTATTCATGGAGTTATCCAAAGATTGGTCATGTGAGAGTTGAGCCTATTGCAAGCATGCCTTGAAGTAGAAGATTGTGTCAGTCATGTTTATCTTCAAGACATCATCTTTATGAAGAGAGAAGATAAGATACAAGGTTGATCAAGACTAAGTATAAATAGTGAATTCAAGGTGATGAACACACAAAAGCATAGAAGACGTACCAAGTGGGATCAAGTGATCTCATGGTATGGTAAGCATGTCCATTGCGCTGTGTGTACTAACCCATGGTCTATCTGAGAGTTCTTTGTGGGGTTAGGTATGTTTTTAGGGGTGTGCATCAAAAGGAAAATATCATATAACCCATGGAGAATGACATCAAGTGGTTATCGTCATCAAGATTGCAGTGTGCAAATTCAAGTGGAGCATCACGAAGAGATCATGCTTGAAGCTTGCCGTCCATTTTCGTGATAATGTCATAATGGACATGTGAAGATGTGCCTAAGAGAGGCTCACCCATAGTGGAGTACGGGAGAGCAATCTAGTAGTTTTCATCGATCCAACACAATCAAGAAAGATGGTCTAACTTGAGGAAGTCAGGATCGTCATCGTCTAGTTCAAGTGGACTATGCGTTAGGCAAAGGTTTGTCGTTGATAGGTTTTCCATTTTACCGGTCTCATGGTGTTAGTTGGGAGACTGGGTTATAGGATCGATAGTCGTATTATCAAGGGGGCTCTCTAGTGAGTAACTTGATCGTGTCATTCGTAGAGAGCTCAAACCATTGCATCCTTGGCATCATGTTTCTTGAATCTTGTTTGGCTTCTCTCTTGTGAGTTTTGGATCTTGTGGTCATATTCTTGACAAATCTCAAGTTCATCGAAAACAGATTTTGTATGCATCATCTTTTATGTTCACGATGCTGGAGTTTATGCCGGATCCTCACTGATGGAGGTTTTACACCTCTATATCATTGGCATATTTCTGTTGCCACTTCTGAAGATTTCCAGTCATGATTTGACAGCTCTTGTTGTTAGCTTTCTATCATGCTTGAGTTCATCGTAATCAGAGTTATCTATTTGCAGAAGTTATGGCAGTTTTGGTTTTACTTGTATCCATCTGTTTTGCTTGGGTAGTTTTACAGCTTCCAGACGGTTGTAGAGCGGTAGTAGAGAGGTAATACTACTCTAAGCGGTAGTAGGGCGGTAGTACCGCATCCGCTTCCTTCTAACGCAACCACCTCCGCTTATTTTGGTGCTTCTGTTACCCAGTCTGCTTAAGAGGTAGTAGAATGGTAGTACTGCTCTAAGCGGTAGTATTGCTCGCCCAAGCGGCAGTACTTCTCTGGTAGAACTACCTTTCTTGTACTTTGTACTCGATGGGTTGCGTTAACCGTGCTAAGCAGTAGTATCTCTTGAGCACGACCAGTGGGCACAATGGTTGGATTCGGGGGGGGGGCTATTTAAGGGCGTCTTCTTCCCCAATGGTTCCAATCTCTTGAGCTCGTGTTTCCCCTTGATTCTTCTTAAGCTTGATATCTCTCAAAAACTCCAATGATTATTGCTCCTTTTTTAGGGAAAAGAGAGAAGAGATCTAGATCTACATTTTCACCAATCCATCTCTCCTCTAAGTGAGGGGAACCCTTTGGATCTAGTTCTTGGAGTTCTTTATGTTCTCTTGTTTGTTCTTCCTCCCATCTTCCTCCATAGCTTTTGTTGTTGTGAGTGGATTTGAGAGAGAAGGACTTGAGAACTCGGTGTGCTTTTGCCATTGCATTTTGTGCATAGATTTGAGTTCTCCATGGTGATACGTGGAAGTAAAAGTTGAGAAGCTTATTACTCTTGGGTGTTTGGATACCCTAGAGCTTGTGCCTCTTGGGTGCTTGGTAGCCCTAGACGGTTGGTGCTGTCGCGGAGCTCAATCATTGTGGTGTAAAACTCTAGGCAAGCGCCGGGGTGTCCAATTAAGTTGTGGAGATTTGTTGGGTTCTACGGTAGGGTGCGATGACTGCAAATTAAAAAAATCCTACCCGCATAACATCCATGAACATGCTACTATGAGAGATGGATCACGGATCATTACCACTAGATGCGCAGTGCCGTGAAACGGAAGTAGAGTTGGGGCAGCGTGTCTCCGGAGTCGTCTGCTCCTCGTCCGATCTCCCTCGAACAGCCGGTCGTCGGATCTCACGTACTGGTTCGCAGGAGCGGCTCAAGTGCACCGCCTCTAACGGTATCCGCGCGTGCAGGAGGAACACAGTGTGGCGGACTGCTAAGTCCGATCACACAGTCGACGGCGATTGGAGGTGGCTATCCGCAACACATGTAAAACCCAGTGACAACGCCGAAGTGATCCCCCAAATGAGTGTGCCGCACCTCCACTATCCGCAACACATGCAAAACCCAGTGACAACGCCGAAGTGATCCCCCAAATGAGTGTGCCGCACCTCCACTTTATATAGGCATCCGTCGCGGGCTCAACACTTGGGCCTTGCACGGATCCTAAAGCCCAAAGTCTGTTCGGCTTGGATCCGAGTCCGAGTAGGATCACACCTGACTCGTGGAGTCAGATCCGGCCTCTCAGGTTCCTTCCCTTAAGCGCGCGACCCCTTAGGTTATCGTTCACTTGGTCGCGAGTCAGATCACATCCGGCTTGGCTAGTCGCTAGCGGCCTCTAGCAAAGCATGCCGACTCCAAGTGTCCGATGAAGCTGGTTAGGCGAAACTGTAGATCACACTTCTGTTCCCTTTGCCACACAATATATGTTGTCGGGCTCAAGGCGAGTCTGGCATCCTTGTGTTAGCCCGACCTCTTTCTCGTTCTTGTGCCGACCACAAAACGGGTTATCTCATAATCCTTGTCGCATGACCATGCTTATCTTGGTCGGATCACATGAGGGGCCCAAAGTATATCTCTCCTGATCAGAGGGGCAAATCTCATCTTGCTCGACCATGTCTTGCAGCATGGGTTTGGACAAGCCCGAAACCCACCTTTGTAACTACCCAGTTACAAATTTGAGTTTAGTTGGCCCAAAGCAAGTATGTCACCATCCCGAGTACATGTGCCAGCTCAGGTCTTAGGACATAGAACGTTTGTTGTACTAGAGACTCACAGATGACATATCGTTGCATCTCATATTCGGGTCTGTCCGACTCGGACCTTATCTCGACTCGGATCCGACTACATCGAATCCGACCAGATCCTTCCGAGTTCATATTATTCATGTTGGTGCAATGATAGGCCCTTATGTTTTGGAGTTTGTTGACATAAATAGTATGGGACTTATGTGTTTGCTAGTGCACACAGAGTAACAAGTCCCTGAAGTATCGAGGAGTTTGATGCAAACGACGAAGATAATCTCTCTGCGTGGCAGCGAAGGTTATTACCGAAGATAAAGCTAACAAGAGTGACCCCTAAAAATTGCTGAAGTCTAAGCAATTGGTTCGGTGCATGTTCGAAGCAAATGACTGCGCTCGAGGAAGAATGAAGACGAAGTGAAGATGTAGCATTTATTTCGTTCTTCTTCTTCTTCTTTCATTGAGTCATAGGACCACCTTACTATTAAGAGGGGTGTAGCGTTCGAAGCTTTGATTATCTGATGCTAAACCCAGATCCTATGAAAGATGTGAGAGAAATCTCTTTGTGCTCCGAGCAAATACTTGCCAGTAAGAGACTGTGATCTTCTTCGCCGCGAGAGATTTGCCTGGGACCAAGGAGTTAGCATTACTTGTTCCTCAAGTAATGTTACCGTTGCTTCAAAATCCGACAGTTGTGAATGTGTCGGTTGCCCATTGGCTGGACCTCGTGTCCAAAATGGTAATTTCCCATCTGGCAAGGCTGCAGCTATAAATAGCCACCCCGCGCCGGCTTTGTCCGGTGGCTGCTCTGTTTTATTCTGAGAAGATTGTTGAGCAACCCACTCTCCGAGCGATTTCAGTTTAAAATCCACTGAGAGAAAAACCCTAGAGCCAAAGAATTAGATAGTGGTTCAGCATCACTCGAATCTAAGTTTAGTACGCTTCGCCTATTACTCTTGAGAGCTGCAAACTCTCTAGACGGTTAGGTGTCAATTTCTTCAGAGACCAAGAGTGATCGTGGTTCTCGAAGAAGAAGTCTGTAAAGGTTCGGAGATCGCCTTCAAGTATCTACCACGAGTGATCGACATCGGTTGACAAATCGATTGTCGAGGAGAATAGGGTGAAGAGAGTTTATCTTCCGTGTTAAGTCACAGCCCCTCCAACCAGACGTAGTCCTTGTGCAGAAGGACGAACTGGTCGAACAAATTCCGTGTCGCCATCGAGCACCTTCGGTTACCTCTGTCACTTATGTTTACATTTGGTTTATTTCATTCGTGTGATTTACTTCGAGGCATGCATTAGTTTCACTTCAGTTCTCTGTAGTAGCTCTTCTTAGTCTATTTTTCATTTATTCCACTGTTGGGCTCTACGAGATTTAAGTTTTCCGAAGAAAATTTGAAACTCCCATTCACCCCTTCTGGTAGACATACTTCGTTCCTACAATTCGGTTAGCATCCAATGCTCCATGGCTAGTGAGACCTAGCCATCCACCGTTTCACATGCTAGTCTAGTCGGCTGTGCGTCCACACAACCCTTTTGACTAGGGACCTTTTAGGACAGTCATCATACAATGCATAGTCCCACAAATAAGTCACGTACTTGCTGATACACATCATTATCAATGTCCAAGGACTATCTTTATTCATAAACACATAGGAAATATCATCATACATGATTGCCTCTATGGCATATCTCCAACAAGATTGCCCCGAGCAATTTGTATGGGTTCGGTGACCGCCCCAAGGGTCGCCATTTAAACGGGTTCGGTTACGGCCCTCAAGGATCTCTTAGTGAAATCACGACATCTTGCATTGTGCGAGGGCTTGAGGAGATTACGGTGGCCCTAGTGGCATTTTGGGGAGCATTGTGTCTGCACCACTCCAAACAGAGATTAGCATCCGCAAGGGTGTGAACTTCGGGATACATCGTCGTCTCTGTGCCTCGGTTATCTCTTACCCGAGCCCTTTACTTATGCAGTTTACTTTGTGATAGCCATAGTGTTGCATGTTATATATCTTGCCATCACTTAGTTGCTTAGCATAAGTTGTTGCTGCACATAGATGAGCCTAGCTCATTTGGATTTTGTGCTTGATAAATTAAAAGCTAATTTTATTCCGCATTTGTTCAGGGCTAAACTGTAATTATTTTAAAGCGTCTATTCACCCCTTTAGGCGACATCGACGAATTTTCAGCTGGGAAATTTAGACATGTGTTCTAAAAACATAGTAATGAAAACAGACAAAGAAACACTAGAAAAACAAAGAAAACTATAAAAACCCGAAGAAAGCCATAGTATAAAAAATAGAAAGAAACAAAAGAAAACAAATAATAATAATGGAAAAACCAGTAATAACAGAGAAAAAACAAAGTAAAAAGGTGAAGAAATAAAGGAAAAGAAAATAAACAATAAAACCCAAGAAATAAAGGAAACCCGGTGATAGAACAGAGATAACAGACAAACGAGGGAGAACTAAACAGAAAAAGGGGGAAAAACTAGAAAAAGCCTAGCAAAAACATAGCTAGTTTTCATTGATCAATGATAATGTTTACAAGAATCACTACTGGGTCATGAGGTGATCCCAGCCAAATATGTCTCCCATAGGGTAGAGACACACCAAATCTAGCTATGTTATGAGCTTCAACATTCAAATCACTACTGGGTGTGGTTTATGACTGCTTACAATAAGAGGCTATATGAATATGTTGCATCGCTAGATCTTGAGCCAAAGGAAAAGATACCCTGATGCTAGAGCTTCCAACACAAACGGATCCAGCAGTACTTGTATGACCAACACAGAAGAGCCAATATAGGTGCCATCTCTTTCACGACAAATATATGGCTGCAGCCGAGCCTGCAAAAAGCCTAGCGATTGAAACCCTGAAAGTGCGTTATATCGACTAGAGGGGGGTGAATAGGCGATTTTTATGAATTCTTCACTCAGGAATTTGAGGGTGAGGAAATTCCTTAGCGAAGAACTACTAGCAGCGGAATAGGTACTCAAAAGTAAACATAACAGAACACAAGCATAATCATCATGATGAAACGAAGACAAGCACAGAGTACAGAAAGCGTAAACACAGGATAACACAGGATGAAGACAAACAGACTGAAGAAATTGAACTGAGGACATTGAGAAAGTCTTCAGTCAAAGTCTTCAAACAGATATGAACAGGCACAGAACAACTGTAATGAGGAAATGAAAGAGTTGAGGAAATAGAACCAGTAAGCTTGGTGAAGACAATGATTTGGTAGACCAGTTCCAACTGCTGTCTCAGTTGTACATCTGGTTGGAGCGGCTAGGTATTTAAACCCGAGGACACACAGTCCCGAACACACAGTCCTCACCGTATTCTCCTTGAGCTAAGGTCACACAGACCTCGCCCAATCACTCGTGGTAAGTCTTCAGGTGACTTCCGAACCTTCACAAACTCGGTCACTCGGCGATCCACAATTCCTCTTGGATGCTCTAGACCATGACGCCTAACCGTATGGAAGAAGCACAGTCTTCAAAGGTAACAAGCGTCGGATCCATGCAGGATCAATCTCTTCAGTGATGCTCAATCACTTTGGGTTTGTAGGTGTTTGGGTTTGGGTTTTCCTCACTTGATGATTTTCGCTCAAAGTCCTCGGAGGATGGGATGCTCTCAAATGACAAGTGTCAGTTTCTCTCGGAGCAGCCAATGAGCTAGTGGTTGTAGGGGGTGGCTATTTATAGCCTAGGGAGCAGCCCGACATGATAAGACATAAATGCCCTTCAATAATATGACCGTTAGGTGGGTAGATATTTTGAGACAGCTGGCACGTAGCACAGCAACGGTCGGATATTTGAGGCTCAAATTCCTCAGTGCTATCATGTTCCTCATTGTGTAGGCAATCCGCACTGGCGAATTCCTAACTCCTCAGTCAGAACAAATTCCTCAGAGACTAGAAGAACTTCGTCTCTGTCACTGAAGAAATTGACTAAACTGTATGAGATTTCCAATGGCTTCACTCGAAGGGATTGGTAGGTGTAGGATTTTGAGTTGAGCATCACATGGAATTTTTTGCCTTAGTATTTCCTCGACCCCCTTTAACAGTACGGTGTTTCCTATGACTCAAGAAAGAGAAAATGAAACTACGAAAACAAAAGTCTTCACGCTTCATGTTCCTCGAATGAATACCAAGTCTTCAAGGTCACACCAATTTCTTCACTTTCAAAGTCTTCATAAAGTCTTCAGAAATCCAAAGTCTTCAGTTGAAGAACTTCATTTTTAGGGGTCGACTTTCTCTGTAAATATCAAACTCCTCATAGACTTATAGACCTGTGTACACTCATAAACACACTAGTCCCTTAACCTATAAGTCTTCAATACACCAAAAGCACTAAGGGGCACTAGATGCACTTACAATCTCCCCCTTTTTGGTGATTGATGACAATATAGGTTAAGTTTTCAACGGGGATAAACATATGAAGTGTAAATACTGATATTGAGGAATTTGATTGCAATATATAGAAGAACTCCCCCTGAAGATGTGCATAGTGAGGAATTTGCTTTTGAAGTAATGCACACTTGAAGAGTTGAATCATGGAGATCCCCCCTATATCTTGTAATTCATACACGCATTTGACATAATATATGAAGAATTTGAAATGCATGATGAAATATGTTGACTGATGTAATTCAGCATGCATGCATAAACATTAATGAGGAATAAGCATGCAGAAAAACCACAACAAAAGTATTAGGCCACCATAGAGTTTAAGTTTACAACTCGATCCAGCAAAGTCATCAGAAGAACGAGAGTTGTAACTTAAGATAAAAACTCCCATATAGGATAGACCCGCTTGAAGACTAACTCAAATTTCTCCCCCTTTGTCATCGAATGACCAAAAGGATCGAAATTGAGGACTAACACCCCTGAAGAATATCAAGTTGATGAAGGAGCGCCAGCGTTGTTGGGGTCGTTTGTTGATGTTGGGCCTGCCGCAGTGTCGTCCAATTCTTCATGCTCGTCGGTGTCGCGCGATGAAGAATAGGAGCTGGCTACCAAGGAAGGAACCTTGACCTTCTTGTACTTCTTCGGTGGAGGAGCAGACCAGTCAAAATCTTCCTTGAGACCCATTTTCTTCAGATCTTCTGCGCTATAAATGTGAGACAGAACAGCCCAGGTACGGTTGAAGGTTTCATGGAGGTAGTAATGGTTTTTCTTCACTGCATTGTGGGTAGCAGTCATGTTGTGAAGAATTGAACCAAACTGACGCTTAACCCATTTGTGATTGCGATCAACCTTCTGGTGAAGACTGAGGCGAAGCTCACGATCAGTCATCACCCTGGGAGCTGTGCCTTGAGGATTTGGCTTGGTTGCGTTGGAGGCAGAGTCATGGGTGGCAGAGTCGTCATTGGTGGAGTAGGATGTAGCCTTGCGAAATTGACCATCCAATGGACGAATGCCTTCATCAATAACAGCAGTACCCTTGCCCTTGTCATCAGCTGAGGAAAATGTCCGTTTGAGGACTTCAATCGGGGGCAAGTAGCTGCAGTGATTCAGAGTATCAGCTTTGTAGTTGAGTGAAGACCTTGTTCTGATGAATCTCATAATCCACGGAGCATAAGGCTTCAACTCAAATGGTTACATTGTGACATTGGCCAGAGTCCTCATGAAGAAAGCATGGAAGTTTACGGGAACACCATGAATGATATTGAAAAGCAGATTCTTCATGATGCCAACGACTTCTTCTTCATTCGAGTCGTGGCCCTTGATAGGACTCAATGTCTTCGTCAGAATGCGATAGACAGTCCGAGGCACATCTAGCAATTCCTTCACAAGGAATTTAGTTCTTGGGGCCTGACCTGGCTTCAATGGCTTCATCAGCACTTGCATATAGTGATCTGTAAGCTTAGGTTCACTGTAGACGCAACGAGCAGCTTCAAGGGGAGGACTGAGAGGCAAAGCACGAAGCAATTCAGTAGCTGGTGCCTTATAGTGAGTATTTTCAGACATCCAGTCCAGCACCCATGAATTCACATCTTCAGAGTCTCCGGTGATGTGCAGCGTTGCATAGAATTGAAGAATGAGTTCTTCATTCCAATCACAGATGTCAGTGCAGAAATTTAACAGCCCAGCGTCGTGAAGAACACTGAGGACTGGCACGAAGCACGACAGAGATTCCATATCCACATAAGGAATGTGCTCATGATCGAAGACTTTGTCTTTGTTGAACAGTACTGAGGAATAAAAATTTGCCTGGCTGGCAGTCCAGAAATGCCTCTTCCTAATGCGAGCAGAGTCATAGGGGTTGTAATCAGTGAAGAATACGTGCTCGCTGAAGAAATCATTAGCCTTGAATTTTTGCTTCCTTGAGAATGGATCCTTTGTCTTGGGCAGAGGAGTATCAGTCAGTTGCATTACAACCTCAGGAATCGCAATCTCAGGTTCTTCAGGCTGAGGAATTTCTGGTTCCTCTTCAGTGGCAGTCTGTGTCTTCAGTGATTCAGCAGCAGCAGTTTCTTCAGCACTAGCGGCTGGAATTTCTTCATGAACAGATGCAGTGGGTTGATTTTCTTCAGAGCCCATTTGAACAGTTTGTGCTGGGGACTGAGGGATTTGCTGCAATGGCATGAATAGAGGGGAGTTGGGATGCTGCCTTTCCCAAAAGTTATCATTCATCAATGGAGTAGTACTCCCAATGTCCACGTCAGAATTTTGTTCATCCAATTCCTCAACGCCGGCCTCTTCAGCAGTGAACTGAGGCATGGGCGAGGAGACAATTGGAGTTGAAGGGATTGCATCCGCTTCAATTTCTTCATCCATCTGCTCTAAGGAACCAGCAGAGGGAATGTCTTCATCAGATTCACTTGGAATCACATAATCTTCATCAAAAGGAACAAGGTTCTTTGATGGCATGGTAGAGATAGGAACAACATCAATGGGATTTGCAAATGAGCTAGTCAAAGGCTTCATCTTCTTCGGAGCTGAAGAATCTGATGAAGCTGATGCTTTCCTCTTCTTCACTGCTGCACGTTCTGCAGCCTTGGTCTTCTTCACATCTGATGCAGATGGAAGGATCGGAGTTGGAGTAGGCGCAGGAGGAGCAGAGGAATTTGGTTGAGTTACTTCAGGCACAACTGATGCAGTTGCCCTGACTTCTTCATTTTCTTCAGGTGCACCACTAGTGGATTCCCTGGCAATTTCTTCAGCGGCTAGAATGCAATCATCAGCCCTGGAACTCACATTTTCTTCAGCAGCCTGATTGTCATCAGCGGTGCTGGCATTTTCTTCAGTAGGCTGAGCAGATGCTTCAGCCTGAGGATTTTCTTGTTGCGGTGGAGCTGCAACCTTTGAAGTGAATGTATCAGTCAATTTCACAAATCTGACTTTGGCTCCAAGCTAGTCAGCACGGTATACGTCAAATTCATCACTGAGTTTCTTGATCTCAGATTGAATAGTGACAAGTTCTTCAGTTGTCATAGAGACAACATTTTTCCTCAGGAAGCGCTCCTTCCTGTATTGTGCTTTCTTGAGCTTCCTGGCCTTCTCATATTTCCATTTTTCTTCTTGGATGAAGGCAGTCAGCTTATGACTTTGGCCAGGAGTCAGCTTGAAATCAGGCATAGCAGTGTTGGGGTCCTTATGCCAGAGATCAATGTAATCGAGGATCAACTTGGGATCCAAAAGAAGAGGCACATTCGTGCCTTTTGCTCTAGCGGCCTTGACCTGCCTATCTCTGATGATTTCTGCAAGTTCATCATCATCAGCTTCGTCTTCATCAGACGACACTTGGAAGCGACCTGCTTCTGGTGAGGACTTGGGAGAGAACCTCATCCAGCAGTGGCCTTTGTCTTCAGCAGAGTGGGTCCTGTTGAAGAATTTGGTGCAGCTGAGGAACTAGCAGAAGCTCCTGAGGCAATAGAGATGCCGGTGGTCCTTTGGCACGTGGCGAGATGCACAGGTGCAGAGGATTTGATCGGAGCAGCCGAAGACTTTGGCGGAGGAGCTGAGGACTTTGGAGGAGCAGGAGCAGTTTGAGGAGTTGGCCTTGAGGGCAATGAAGAAGAAGCACTTGGCTTGTGAGCAAGCTTCTTTGACATGGCCTTCTTCGGTTTGACAGAGGTCTCAGCAGCAGCAGCAGCAGAGTCTTCATTGAATTTCCTCACTGCTTCTCTGGATTGTCTAGCCAACTTGGCCTGGCGCTTGGCCCATTCATCTGGATAGTCCTCACCACGCTTGAGGCTAGTGGGATCTGCTTCTTGGCTAGGTGCCAATGGAGGTCTTGGGCATGGAGGATTGAGTGCGAATTTCTTCATGTACTTGGGAGTAACATACCTGTACTCCCTCCATTCTCTTGCCCATCTCCTCTCTATCCTTTGAATGCGCACCTTGCGCTGATTTTTGTCCTCTTTTCCAAACTTGGCCTCATCCGGAGTGCAGTAGTCAGCATATATGTCATCAGGGATTTCAAAAGAAGTATTGACCTCATGCCTCTTTCCTCCCTTTTGTGGCTTCTTTCCATCAACCATTTTCTTCAGATGAGGAATTTGAACAATGGAATTCTCTGAAGAAGTATGCAACTTTTCTTCGAGGAACGCTGCAAATGAGTTAAGTTGATGAGAACCTAGTGATTCAGCAGCGGACATGAGTAC
The DNA here is from genome assembly GCF_018294505.1 of Triticum aestivum. NCBI lineage: Eukaryota > Viridiplantae > Streptophyta > Magnoliopsida > Poales > Poaceae > Triticum > Triticum aestivum. The sequence goes on from NC_057814.1 coordinate 85,586,224, forward strand.
CTGTGAACAGAGTATAGTTGCGAGGAATTTGGAGAGGTCATATGCGTTCTCAGAAGGTTTTTTTAAAAAAGAACAAGTTTGAGGAATTTGACCAGATGAGTCTTGAAGAATTTCACTAAGCGTTCTTTGTCTTAGGTTCCAGAGTTATACAGATCAGAAATCCACACAACTGAGGAATCTTGAAGAAAAATATAACTTAGAGAAATGAATCAAGAACATATGACATGTGAGGTGTTTAGTGTGTGAAGATTTGAATAAAAACACCTTTGAGGATTTTGTAGAAAACATTTGAATCAAAGAGGGCAGTAAAAGTAACTTTTAATTACCTTGGACGAAGAACACGACAAACTGGGAAGTGGAGATGTGAAGTTCGCCAGTGCAGATCTTCCACGCCCTAACTCGGCAGAGGAAGACAGCTACGGCGGCGGCGGAGTGAAGAAATCCGCTGCCGGCGCGAGTACGACGGCGACGAGGTCGAGGCAGTGAAGCTCTTCCTCACGGGCGACGATGAAGTAGCGGCGGCGCTAGGGTTTGAGAAGCTCGAGCTGGAGTGAGGTCGAGCGGAGTAAAGGAGAAGTGAGGAAGGGGAGGGGTATTTATAGCCACGGTGAAAAACTGTTCGCCTGAAGAAATTGGACGAATGTGCCCCTGACCCTTCTCATTCGCTTGACATGTGTTACCCACGTACTGAGAAGTGGAGATCGTGTGAGATCGTGGGTGAATAGATAAGTATTTTCGAGGGATGCGGAACCGTTTGAGCGGCAAAGCCGAAAATTTGGATAAGATAAGTTAAAAGTTCTGCTCGCAAATTCTTCAGCTGAGAAGGACACAGTGAAGATTTTGAACGAGTTTCAAATAGAACGCACATGAAGAATTTGTGAATAGAATGAGTTGAGTTTAGCATAGAGGGGGAAGGGTCCGATCACATTCACTTAGCAGAGAAAAAACAACTTGAAGAAATAGCAATAAGTAATTGCTGTAGAGGACATAAACTCATATATATATAGCCAATGAAGAAAAACGACGGAAACAGTGAAGATAATGCAAAGTTTAAGAACATGAACAACTGAGGAGTTTCAAAAACTGAGAGAAAAAAAAATCAAATTGAAGATTTTCAACTTTTGGTGGTGGCGTGACCCACCGTATAAGAATGATGATTTCAGACACCGCGTACAATTGTCATAGGGTTCTGAGAATCAAATTCTTCGTTAATTTCTTCATACTTAGAGTGCTATTCTTCATTGATTGAGAAAAACATTTCTTCATGTGTTGCACATCTAAGTCATCAATTTATGCATAAGTGTTAGGATGAGTGTCCTTTTCGAAGAACATTCGAAGATTCTAAGATATTTAGCTCACACCGCAACTTGCTAAATCTCTTCTCATCCAAGGGCTTTGTGAAGATATCGGCTAGCCGTTCTTCAGTCTTCACGTGCTCAATAGAAATGTCGCCCTTCAACACATGATCACGAAGAAAATGATGACGAATCTGAATATGCTTTGTCTTCGAGTGCTGAACTGGGTTGTGAGCAATCTTGATGGCACTCTCATTGTCACAGTAGAGAGGCACATTCTTCACGTTGACGCCGTAGTCCTTGAGAGTTTGCTTCATCCACAGCAATTGAGCACAGCAAGAACCAGCAGCAATGTACTCAGCTTCAGCAGTAGACAGTGATACGCAGTTCTGTTTCTTCGAGGACCAACAGACCAAAGATCGTCCGAGGAAATGACATGTACCAGATGTTGACTTGCGGTCCACACGATCACCAGCATAGTCAGAGTCAGAATATCCAATGAGATCAAAAGCCGAGCCCTTGGGGTACCATAATCCAAGTGTTGGTGTGTGAGCTAGATATCGAAGAATATGCTTCACAGCCTTATGGTGTGATTCCTTCGGTGTAGCTTGAAATCGGGCACACATGCAAACACTAAGCATTATATCTGGCCTAGATGCACATAAGTACAATAAAGAACCAATCATGGAGCGGTATACCTTATGATCGAAGTCAATACCATTTTCATCAGTGCACAGATGGCCATTTGTGGGCATAGGAATTTTGACGCCTTTGCAATCTTGCATGCCGAATTTCCTCAGTACATCCTTGAGGTATTTCTCCTGAGATATGAATATGCCATTGCGTTGTTGACGAATTTGAAGACCTAAGAAGAATTTCAATTCTCCCATCATAGACATTTGATATTCTTCACTCATCATATAGGCAAATTCATCACTATAACGTTGGTCAGTACAGCCAAAGATAATATCATCAACATATATTTGGCACACAAACAGTTCACCATCATAAGATTTAGTGAAAAGAGTAGGGTCGAGTGAACCGGGTTTGAAGCCTTTCTTCATGAGGAATTCCTTCAAAGTATCATACCATGCCCGAGGGGCCTGCTTGAGGCCATAGAGGGCCTTATTGAGTCTGAAGACTTTGTCAGGATGCTTTGGATATTCAAAACCTGGGGGTTGAGCAACATATACTTCTTCCTCAAGCTTACCATTGAGGAATGCACTTTTCACATCCATTTGATATAGAGTGATATCATGATGGTTAGCATAAGCAAGTAATATGCGAATAGCCTCAAGTCTAGCAACAGGTGCAAAAGTTTCATCGAAATCAATTCCTTCAACCTGTGTGTAGCCTTGAGCTACAAGCCGTGCCTTATTCCTCACCGCAAGGCCATTTTCATCTTGCTCGTTGCGGTAGATCCACTTTGTGCCAATAATATTGTGCTCGCGAGGATCTGGACGTTTGACCAGTTCCCAGACGTTGTTGAGCTCGAACTGATGTAATTCTTCTTGCATAGCTTGAATCCACTCAGGCTCCATAAATGCTTCATCTACCTTAGTGGGCTCTGTAATAGAGACAAAAGCAAAGTGCCCACAAAAGTTAGACAAATGTGAAGCTCTTAAGCGTGTGAGAGGACCTGGAATGTTGATGTCGCTGATGATTTTCTCAATCTGCACTTCGTTGGCAACGCGAGGATGAGCTGGTTGTCGTCGAGGAATTTGATCAGCATTTTCTTCAGCACCATTTTATTCAGCATTTTCTTCAGGTGCATTAGCTCGACGTTCTTCACGTTCTGGAATGAATTCTTCAGCAGATTCTTTGGTAGGAATAACATCCTCAGTAGCCTTGAACTTGATAGATTCCTCAGGTGTTGGTTCATCTATCACAGAAGGTAGGTGCTCTCTTTGCGAGCCATTAGTTTCATCAAACCGCACATCTACAGTTTCAACAACCTTGTGAAGAACGTTGTTGAAGACTCTGTAGGTGTGCGAGTCCTTTCCGTAACCAAGCATAAAACCTTCATGTGCTTTCGGTGCAAATTTAGAGTTGTGATGAGGATCTCTAATCCAACATTTAGCACCGAAGACTTTGAAATAACTCACATTGGGTTTCTTGTCAGTGAGGAGTTCATAGGCAGTCTTCTTGAAGAATTTGTGAAGATATACTCTGTTGATGATGTGGCGCGCAGTATCAATTGCATCAATCCAGAAACGACGAGGCGCTTTGTATTCATCAAGCATAGTGCGAGCCATCTCAGCAAGAGTCCTGTTCTTGCGCTCCACGACGCCATTCTGCTGAGGAGTATAAGGAGCAGATAACTCATGAGTAATACCAAGTTCATCAAGATAGTCATCAAGACTAGAATTCTTGAACTCAGTTCCATTGTCACTTCTGATGTGCTTGATCTTCACACTAAAGTTGGTTGAAGCCCTCGAGGAAAATCGTTTGAAGACTTCCTGCACTTCATGTTTGTAAGTAACAATGTGTACCCATGTGTATCGAGAGTAATCATCAACAATAACAAAGCCATATTGAGATGCATCATTTGAAACTGCAGAATAATGGTTAGGACCGAAGAGATCCATATGAAGCAATTCAAATGGACGAGTAGTAGTCATGATAGTCTTTGCTGGATGCTTAGCCTTGGTCATCTTTCCCGCTTCACATGCTCCGCGTAAGTGATCCTTGAGGAATTTGACATTCTCAATGCCAATGACATGCTTCTTCTTCGCAAGCGTGTGCAAATTCCTCATGCCTGCATGACCAAGTCGTCGATGCCATAGCCAGCCTTCTGAAGCTTTTGCAAGTAGGCGCACGGCTGGTTGTGGTCCTGTAGAGAAATCAACAATATACAAGTCTCCTCTCCTAAAGCCTTCGAAGACTTTGGAATTGTCAGCTTCCATGATCACAACACAACGATACTTGCCAAAGACAACAACCATATCAAGATCGCAAAGCATTGAGACAGACATGAGGTTGTATCCTAAGGACTCGACAAGCATGGCTTTGTCCATGTGTCGATCCTTTGAGATCGCAACCTTACCTAGACCCAATACCTGACTTTTGCCTTTGTCAGCGAAGATGATATGCTTCAGATGCGATGGAGATAATGGAGCATCCATCATAGATTCTTGTCACCAGTCATGTGATTTGTACATCCACTATCGAGGACCCACTCAGTGGCTTTGGGTTGATCATCCTGCAGATGAACTAGTGCAGCTTACGAACTCATATACTTCATCAGTGAAGAATATGACATCAATTCATCAGATCAACTTCATCAAACAATAGAACAGATAAAGCAATATGAGGACGTGAGAAATGAAAGTTCATTTCTTCATGATTAGCCTGCGTCCTTTCAGGCAATTTTCAGGTCTCCAACAAATTCTTCGGACGTTTAGCTCATCTGGAGACCTGCCCCTGCATAAGAGATTAGTTCTTTTTCTTCACCACCCACATTTGAAGGGGTGGCAAAGAGTTCATCACTCTGCGAGCTCCATACGAGAAAGGTGGCATAGAAGCCAGTCTATTTCGTTTCACATAAGAGGAGTTAGGATAAGCATATGAATAAGCAGAGAAATTCTTCGAGGACTTATGAGCATAATGGTTAGAGGATTAATGCTCATATTCATAGCCCTTGGCTCTTCCCTGCGAAACAGAATTGTTAGCACGATGATATTCGTATGAGGACTTTGATCCTTTTGAGGAATATGATCCACTTGAGGAATTTGGTCCGTATGAGGACTTGGATCCATATGAAGAATTTGGTCCATATGAAGAATTTGATCTGGGGTTCCTATTCTTCACAGGTGGTGTCATGAGGACATTCACCTGAAGACTTTCAAGGCACCTTTTGGGAACCCAGATTTTCTTCATAGGGGAACCGTTCCTGCAGTTAGTGCCAACATATCTAGCAAATACTTCACCATTCTGATTTTTGAACAGTTTATAGTTGGAGTCAAATGACTCATCAGAAGAATGAGGAGATTCACATGTAAAGCCAGATAAATTAGATGGATCAACTGGAGGTCCCTTTGCAGCAACCCATGAGGTTTTGGGGTACTGCTCAGGCTTCCAATATGTACCATCAGCATTGAGTTTCCTCTCAAAGGCAATACCCTCTTTCCTAGGGTTCCTGTTGAGGATCTGCTTTTTAAGCACATCACAAAGAGTCTGATGCCCTTTGAGGCTTTTGTACATGCCTGTCATGTACAATTCCTTCAGCCCTGCATCATCAGTGATACTAGCAATGTCCTCAGATGAGGAATTAGTGATAGCAGAGGCAGTTGAAGAATTTGTAGCATTAGATGCATTTGAACATTCAGGTGAAGAATTAGCAGATTCATGTTCAATGCATTTCAAGCATGGAGGAACAAATTCTTTCTGAGCAGCGCTGATTTGTTGAGCAAGTAATGAATCGCGCTCCTTCTGAAGATCTTCATAACTCACTCTTAGCTTCTCAAGATCTTGCTTTCTTTGAAGAAATTCATAAGAAAGCTTCTCATGATCATACAAGAGAGTGTTATGATGACCTTGAAGGTTGTCAAACCTAGTCTGAAGTCTCTGAAGATTTTCAGTCAAGGTTTTAGTGCGATCCATTTCTTCACCCAACATATCATCACTTTTGTCTAGCATGTTTTGAACCTTTTCAAAAGCCTTTTGTTGTTTCACAGCAATCTTAGCAAGTTAGAGTAGCTGGGCTTGAGGTTTTCATCAGATTCATTCTCACTAGATTCAGAGGAGATATATTTGAGTACCTTGGCACCCTTTGCCATGAAGCAATAGGTGGGAGCGTAGTCATCATTGCCTTCATCAGCCTTGTTGGTGAGGTCATTTTCTTCAGTGTTGAAGATTGAGTTGCTGACGAATGCAGTAGCGAGGGCTAGGCTCGCCACACCAGACTCGGACTCCTCAGATGCCTCCTCTTCCTCATGTTCCTCAGATTCAGCCTCAGAGTCCATTTCCTTGCCAATGAATGCCCGAGCCTTCTTGGAGCTGCTCTTCTTGTGAGACGAAGACTTCAAGGATTTTGATGATGAAGATTTTGAGGATTTCTTCTTTTTCTTCACATCATCAGAACTGTAATCCTTGTATTTCTTCTTCTTTGATTCCTTTTCCCACTGAGGACAATCTTGAATGTAGTGTCCAGGTTTCTTGCATTTGTGACAAAGCCTCTTCTTGTAGTCACTTGATGAGGAATCATTGCTCCTTGAGGATTTTCCAAAGCGACCACGTCTTGAGAACCTCTGAAATTTCTTCACGTGCAGTGCTAGCTCCTGGCTCAGTTCTTCAGGATCACCAAGGCTACTACCAGAATCTTCACCTTCAGATTCAGAGACAGCCTTGGCCTTCAGGGCACGTGATCTGCCATAGCTCGAACCATAGAGATCTCTCTTTTCAGCAAGCTGGAACTCATGAGTATTTAGCCTCTCGAGGATATCAGCGGGATCAAGTGATTTGTAGTCAGCACGCTCTTGTATCATCAGTGCCAGAGTATCAAATGAGGAATCAAGCGATCTCAACAATTTCTTCACCACCTCATGGTCGGTGATGTCAGTAGCACCAAGTGCTTGAAGCTCATTTGATATGTCAGTGAGGCGATCGAAGGTTTGTTGAACGTTTTCATTGTCGAGTCTTTTGAAGCGGTTGAAGAGATTGCGAAGAACATCAACCCGAGAGTCACACTGTGTTGAGACTCCTTCATTGACTTTGGATAGCCTATCCCAGATAAGCTTAGTAGTTTCCAAAGCACTCACTCTTCCATACTGTCCTTTGCTCAGATGGCCACATATGATATTCTTCGCTTGAGAATCGAGTTGCTTGAATCACTTCACATCAGTAGCGTTCAGAGAAGGTGTGACCGAGGGAACACCATTTTCCACAACATACCAGAGATCGTTATCAATTGCCTCAAGATGCATTCGCATCTTATTCTTCCAGTAGGGGTAGTCCGTCCCATCGAAGGTAGGACACCTAGCAGAGACCTTGATCATACCTGCGGTCGACATAACTAAAACTCCAGGCGGTTAAACCGAAATCACAGAGAACAAGGGAGTACCTTGCTCTAATACCAATTGAAAGTGCGTTATATCGACTAGAGGGAGGTGAATAGGCGATTTTTATGAATTCTTCACTAAGGAATTTGAGGGTGAGGAAATTCCTTAGCGAAGAACTACTAGCAGCAGAATAGGTACTCAAAAGTAAACATAACAGAACACAAGCATAGTCATCATGATGAAATGAAGACAAGCACAGAGTACAGAAAGCGTAAACATAGGATAACACAGGATGAAGACAAACAGACTGAAGAAATTGAACTGAGGAAATTGAGAAAGTCTTCAGTCAAAGTCTTCAGTCAAAGTCTTCAAACAGATATGAATAGGCACACAACAACTGTAATGAGGAAATGAAAGAGTTGAGGAAATAGAACCAGTAAGCTTGGTGAAGACAATGATTTGGTAGACCAGTTCCAACTGCTGTCTCAGTTGTACATCTGGTTGGAGCGGCTAGGTATTTAAACCTGAGGACACACAGTCCTCACCGTATTCTCCTTGAGTTAAGGTCACACTGACCTCGCCCAATCACTCGTGGTAAGTCTTCAGGTGACTTCCGAACCTTCACAAACTCGGTCACTCGGCGATCCACAATTCCTCTTGGATGCTCTAGACCATGACGCCTAACCGCCTGGAAGAAGCACAGTCTTCAAAGATAACAAGCGTCGGATCCACGCAGGATCAATCTCTTCAGTGATGCTCAATCACTTTGGGTTTGGGTTTTCCTCACTTGATGATTTTCGCTCAAAGTCCTCGGAGGATGGGATGCTCTCAAATGACAAGTGTCAGTTTCTCTCGGAGAAGCCAACCAGCTAGTGGTTGTAGGGGGTGGCTATTTATAGCCTAGGGAGCAGCCCGACATGATAAGACATAAATGCCCTTCAATAATATGACCGTTAGGTGGGTAGATATTTTGGGACAGCTGGCGCGTAGCACAACAACGGTCGGATATTTGAGGCTCAAATTCCTATGGGCTATCATGTTCCTCACTGTGTAGGCAATCCGCACTGGCGAATTCCTAACTCCTCAGTCAGAACAAATTCCTCAGAGACCAGAAGAACTTCGTCTCTGTCACTGAAGAAATTGACTAAACTGTATGAGATTTCCAATGGCTTCACTCAAAGGGATTGGTAGGTGTAGGATTTTGAGTTGAGCATCACATGGAAATTTTTCCTTAGTATTTCCTCGACCCCCTTTAACAGGACGGTGTTTCCTATGATTCAAGAAAGAGAAAATGAAACTACGAAAACAAAAGTTTTCACGCTTCATGTTCCTCGAATGAATACCAAGTCTTCAAGGTCACACCAATTTCTTCAATTTCAAAGTCTTCAGAAAGTCTTCAGAAATCCAAAGTCTTCAGTTGAAGAACTTCATTTTTAGGGGTCAACTTTCTCTATAAATATCAAACTCCTCATAGACTTATAGACCTGTGTACACTCATAAACACATTAGTCCCTTAACCTATAAGTCTTCAATACACCAAAATCACTAAGGGGCACTAGATGCACTTACAAACCCAGGGAACCAGCGAATCTCTACTCCTAATGGAGCAGTCGGTAGGATTGCGTCTATGTTTCTTTTCGTCCCACCACTTTCGTCCGGTTTATTTTCGTCCCCCTTCCACCACCACCCCCTCCACACTTATTTTTTTTCACCCGGGTTTTCCCCTCCACGCAAAAACGCATCGACCAACTCCTCTCTCGATCTCTCCAATCTCCTGTCGCTCGGCCATGTTCTAGGGTTCCCCGTCTTCGCCGCCGCTGCCCCTCGCCCTGCCTGCCTCGTGACCCAACCCCCCCAAACCCACCACCCCTCTTCCTCTCCCTTGTACTCTCATCGCCTTCTCCGCTCGGACATTGACGCGGCCGTCCCATTGTTCATGTCTGCGCGTGTTTCGCTGGAATGTCCCAATGCCGGGATCCGCTGCTGCCAGACACTCGAGCGGGTCGGGGGCATGGACGCAGCAGCCGCCCCATTCCCCGCGTTAGTGTGTTCTTGCGTAACCCTAGAGCATCTTCAAGGTGAGATCCGCCGCTGCCCGTCATCTTCACTGTTCCCACGAGCTGAGTCAGCGAGCCCTCAGTTCTCTGCTCCCTCGATCCCGCTGCTCTCTGTGGCGCCATCTCCCGCGAAGGTCGCCATCCACCATCGAAGGTGGTCGGTCAGTTTGCAAGGGACATAGTATAGCTCCTTGTTCAGTTTATTGGTATGACTTGACCAAAGGTAGTGTATCTGATGTCTTGAATCTTGATCTAAAAAGAAAAACCAGTTTTACAGAAGTATCATTTGCAATTTAGTTATATTTGCCCTTGTGCTATCTTCTGTTTAATTTGTGTTAGTCATCCGAGCAAAGAAATCGGTTGCCCTTGGGCTATGTCCTGTGTACTATTAGACCTCTATCGTATATGTGTTATATAACTACACTATCAGCCTTCTTGATATTTTAAGTATTTCCCTGCTAACAAGGATAAGCAAGGAAATTTCTTCCTATGGTTACACTTGTATATAGAGGGAGAGACTTTCCATGATGACCACAATGTGAAATATAACAATTGTACGGTGGAGCTTCTTCATTTGTATTAATTCGACCTCTATTCCCATTAAGGTTGTTTTCTTCAGCTACCTAAAGGAGCTCTCTATCATGCCAGTAATCTAGGACCAACAGTTTCCTTGATTGAGTAGAGGTGTGTGCCTTGGCCTCCAGTCTAAATGAACAATCCTTGTATTGTATGGTAGTGACCTATATGTGTTTATGGGAATAAGAAAGACCAGTATGATCTTATTCTGTTGGTGAAGGTCTGTGTTATAGATTGTTACAATCATCTTTAGCTCTCGTTTTTTAATTGGAGAAGCTACAAAATGGATTTCACAGTACAAAAAAGGTTGATGTACATTTATAAACCGCCTAGCATGGATAAGTACACCAAATAAACATTGCAATGCATCCACAGGCTGTCCCGTGATTTTGTAATATGTGATGCTTGAAAACTTGCTTTTATGTCCTGACTCGATATTTGTTTTGACCATGGGCCTTCCTAGCAGGATGCTTGTAGTTCCAATACCATTGTGACTAATTAGTGCAGTCCTCATTTTTTTTAATTCTCAGTCTTTGGTGCTTCTTAGTTGCGACATAGTTTGACTAGGAAACGCAACAACAAAAAAGCGTCCTAGAAATGCCATTCTTCTTGGTCTTATGGGATGCTAGATAATCTAGCGAAATGGAAGAGTTTACTGAATTAACAGACTCTTGTTCTTCAATGTTTTTAATGTTCACACCATTATGTCATGCAAAATTATGGGGTACTTGTCTTTGCTAATACCTCAAAATCATTCTCTGCAGTGACGATCAAGCTTATCTATTGCAGGTCAGTGTTTTTTTGTATTCAATAAACATTGCTAGGGGTGAAGCCGAAAACTAAGCAATGTGCATGAGGAAGGCAAGCGTGCTGATGAGCGTGGGGGCGACCACGATGCACTACAAAAAAAGACACATCCGTGACATTTTGGGCCGAACGAATTTTTTTCCTGTCATGCTTATGACACTCCTATGATGATAATTATGACAAAAGCACATATCATCATAGATGTGGTGGGCTCCTACTTCTATGACAAAATCATGACAAAAAATGGGCTTTTCATCCTGGGCGGGCCGGGGACGCACTTGCATGACATTCTTTGGGCCGTCCATGACGGAAAATATCATGGTAGAAGTGAGGGCGAGGAAAATATTGGGGAGTTCCTGGTTACGGTGGGTGGTCGGGGCCGAGCGATGCATGGAGGGATTGCGTGTTTCTCGTACACGTACGCGCGTGTGTGCGAGACGTTGGGCTCAAACCGAACCTGAGCGAGGCATTCGCTTACTGAACCCGAGCGATTGCACTGGCTATGTATGTTACTGAACCCGAGCGAGCGATCGATCCCTTGGCTGTTAACTGAACCCGAGCGATTCATTCGCTCCTGACTGAACCCGAGCGATTCATGCGTTGCTGCTGCTAACTGAACCGAGCGGTCAATCACTGCTGCTGCTTACTAAAGCCGACCGAGCCCCCGTGCGAGACGTAGCCAGGCGGTGTTGGTTGCCTCTCGATGAATAGTGACCGTTGCTACCGTGCGCGCGGTACGTAGAATGAGTCGAGACGCGGTGAGTCGAGCCGGTTGGTTGGCTGTGGATGAACAGTTCCCGGTGGGGGTTGGATGAACAAGACCCCATGGTAGTAGGCTGTTGCCACCGGATGAACAGGACCCCGAGGAGGCCGTCGCACCCCAGCCGGTTTGGGGTGGATGAACAGGACCCTGTGGAGGCTCTATGATCAGTAGCCGGTGGAGGCTGGATGAATAGTAGCCCGTGGAGGAACAGTGGCTGGTGGAGGCTGAAGGAGGTCGACGGTGGATGAACAGTAGCCCGTGGAGCTTGAGCGAGGAAGTAGACGGTGGATGAACAGGACTCCGTTTCGACTGTAGGTGCTCCAACAGAAGTCCGTTTCCTCCGTTTTGCGGTACGCCACACCCCTCCCGATCAATAGGACCCCGTTTCGACCGTAGGAACTCGAACAGAAGTCCATTTCCTCCGTTTTGCGGTACGCGAGGCCCTTCCCGATGAACAGGACCCCATTTCGACCATGCACGGTCGAATAGAAGGCCCGTTTCCTCTGTTCTGTGGTACGTTAGACCTCATTTCGGCCGTTCTGTCCAAGCTGGTTGGCTCCCGATGAACACGACATATTAGGTTGCCTCCCGATGAACACGACGCATTTCGTTGCCTCTCGATGAACACAATGCAGTTTCTCCATTCCGACCCATCCGGTTGGCTTCCGATGAACGGGACACCGTTGCTGCCGTCCGTTGCCTCTCCATGTACACGAGCCCTGGCCGTACGTATGCGCGAGTATGCGTTCGAGACCCCGCCCGTATGTACGTACATGGCCGTATTTTTTGGCATCTGGCTGTACGTACGTGTACACGGTTTTGACTGGACTGCCTGAACTGCTACCGCTCCTTACTCAGCCACGGTTCATCGTGGCAGACATACCGATCGACTGTTATGTACACAGACAACACTATGTACGCTTCAACCGGGTGGGTCCCAGTTGTGAGGGAGGATAAGGACGCACTTCCTTGCGTGCGAAGATATAGCCGATGGGTCCCAGCTGTCAGGGGGAAGATTCATTTTTTTTTGCCTGTAATAAGGACGCACTTCCTTGCGTGCGAAGATGTAGCTGGTGGGTCCCAGCTGTCAGAGGGAGAAAACATTATTTTTCAGGGTAAAAAGGATGCAGTTGCATGCATGCGTCAATGGGCGTGGTGCGTCCCCACTGTCAGCCTCTCCATGTACAGTCATCTTTCGATGACTCTTGTTTGTTGACCATGTTGACCACACCGTGCAGAGTGCACCAAGGCTGGTGGACGACGGCGAGGCCCCAGTCTGGAACGCACTGGAGATGGGGAAGATGCGGCAGTGGAGTCGCAGATGGAGAGGAGTGGGAAACTTGACTGGTTAGGGTGCGGGGTGGGCCTACACTCGGTAGAAAATAACAGGAGGTGCGGAGGAGTGGAGGGATGGCCTGGCCGTCAGTGGGGTAGTGTTTCGCCGCGAGGCGCACAAAACAGCGCCGCTGGACGCCGGAGGCTGGAGCAGGCAGTCCCGACAACGTTGGGGGAAGAAGACGAGAGATTGAAGAAGAATGCCGGCCGTTGGATGTACATCCAACGCCTTGCTTAGGCATCAACCTTTGTATTTTTATTTTTTGCGAAAGTGCTTAGGCTTCGACCTATTGGCCCACATGTCAGCCAGTCCATTTGGTGGGTTGGGTGAAACAATGATGTGGCGTCTATGCAGCCCGTTTATATATTATGTTAGAATTTAAAGCCCATTTGCATTTTTCATGAAATCCATGGACTTGCTGGGCTGGGTGAAAATATCATGTTGGGCCGGACGGAGAAATGTTATAAAAATAGATTGCACATCTATTACTGCATTGGTTAGTAAAAGCTTTGCAAGCTTATGTACGCAATCACCAGGAGTTAACTTGCCAAGTTATATATAAACAATTATTATTATTATTATTTTGTAAGAACTTTCGATTTACAAAATAAAATATCATTTTAATTTGATGAGTTAATAGGACGTGGGGTATTATTATTTTTTAGGCTAGACGTGGGACAGTTGAGTTGGTTCTAGGGAAAAGTACTGGGAGAAAACTCAGATTACATCGAAAAAGAAAGTGGGAGAAAATTCAGATATAGGATTAATAAAAACGAAAAATAAAAAAGTGGGAAGGTCTATACAATGGTTGAACGAACGACAGGTTAACAGAACTTTATGTTGTTTCTATTATATATATGTAATAAAATAAGATATAAATGTAAATATAAATATAGATACTATTATAGAAGGGGAAACATAGGTTCAGTTTTGCATTCTTATAGAAAAATAGAATTGAGCTGTGCGTTGTCTTGAAAAAACAAACATAACTTGGGTTGCTGATGTTATAGACAAGCTAGGCTGGGAGGCCCAGAGGCCGCTTGATACCTGCTGGACCCTAAAAAAGTTGAAACCAGCTGGATCAACTGTGTCTGCATGTCTTGGGCTGCGCATGTTAAACAACAAAACCTAGGCCATGGACCTGGTGGGCCCAGGACTGTTAGCCTCTCGACGAACAGTCGTCCCCCGATTCCTCTTGTTTTGCTGACCATGTTGGGAACGAGAGACGGCGGCACCGCGACGAGAGCACCAAGGCAGAGGACAACGTCGAGACCTCGGACCAAACGAACCGGAGCGGGGGAAGACGCAGGCGGAGGGGAGTACGAGGGTTGACTTGTACGGGTGCTGGGTGGGCCGGTGGAGCTGCCGCCGCCTGAAAATGTGTAGGAGTAGAGGGATGGCCTGGCAACGCCATAGGATAGGATGGGTCACCGAGGCGTGCACGGCAGCGCCGCCAGCCGCTGTTGGAAGAGGTCGAAAGATTGAACAAAATAAATAAATACAAATGGATAGGTGGTTGGTCCTAGATGTCTGTGTACGAGACCTGCTGGGTCCACGTGAGAAGGGGAATATTTTGGGAGGAAGGAGATTCAAAGCACGGCAGCCTAGTGAACTAGTTACATGCATAAGGGAATAGCCAGTAAAAAAGCAAACTGGTTAATGGGTTCTTAGACGAAATATTTCGGACAAAATAGATAATTACGACACATAGGCTAATGCATGAAACACTCAGATGATAAAGGTGCTTAAACATATAAAGTACATCATCTAGACCTTCCTAGCACGCTTGATCATGATGTTGCGGCTATCCGTGTACTCATCGGTTATGTGAAGCAGACATGGATGGGCACAAGGTCTAGTCCCGCAACCTTGTGTTTTCTCCTTTCAGGAGACGAATGGAATGGCACAAGGTCTAGTCCTGCGACCTTGTGCTTTCTCCTCCTGTAGGTATTGCTTGAACTCGACGATGCAGAGCTTCACCGAGTCCGGATCGTTGGTGTACATCACATTCAACTTGGTGCTGCCATGGGTCTGAACGGCGAACTCAAAGGTGAACTCCTTGCTGAAGTCCATATCCAGCAGGCTCACCCCTCGGATCGCCGTTGGAGTCTCTTCAAGTGAACGAGTGGGTAGGCGGAGGCAATAGTTCATTTTTCAGCTCTTGGGGACCTGGATTCAATAGTAATCTGAGTGTGTACAGGCGACAATAGTTACTACCCCTCCCTCGCCCGCTGCACGCCCGGTAAAACATGCACCCTCGGCGCATTCAAACGCCTCCATTAAGAAACCTATTCCGGCCACACGTCGGTTCACGAACGGGTCTGTATTGGTACTGTAATAACAAGTGTTAGCGATCACTTTACTTAAATTTAATTAGCTTTAATTAAAATTTATTCTTAAAACAAGCAAAGCATTGGCTCGTTCTATCAGTGCCACATGATCAACATGCACAACAATTAAAATTATTATTCTCAAGACACACACGATCATCACATTTGCCGCACTTTCACACAGACAATACTACCAAGTTTGAACAGTTTGTTATGGTTGCTGTCCTCTACATCATCATGTCGTGTTTCCCAGCTTGGAAGATTCAGAACCAACAAATAATATTCAAATAATAAGTACAACAAAGATGCCTACACATCTCATTGATTCCCAGCTTGCAAGATTCAGAACCAACCCATTAGAGCCTTTTGATAAATTGAATATTGGGATTAAATCCATCTTGGCTAGCCGTGTCATACAACCCAAGAACTTGGCGAATGCTCTTGACCATCACAACATCTGTAGTTGAGTATTCCTG
This sequence comes from Triticum aestivum, assembly GCF_018294505.1. Lineage (NCBI taxonomy): Eukaryota > Viridiplantae > Streptophyta > Magnoliopsida > Poales > Poaceae > Triticum > Triticum aestivum. The sequence goes on from NC_057814.1 coordinate 85,601,863, forward strand.
CTTGCACAGATAAGAAAGAGCATGATTACTATAATAGTGGCACTACTTGAAGCAAACTTTATTTCCAAAACGAGAAAAGATTGCGATAGAATAGCTTTATTTAAAAAAATACAACGTTAGCACAGTATGACAAAGCACAATCATGTTGATAAAGGACAGTACTGACCTGTGTGAGATGACTTTGGGAGATCAATTTATTCTTCATGTCCCCATATCTTGCCATGAAAGCGATTCATTGACATACATTAACACCTCAGTGTGGCAGTAGAAGGAGGAGCGTCGAATCATTTCAATCACTTTTTGTGCAGTTCAACTAAAATTATGGCGGCCGCCAGTTAGAGAGGGGGCCCATGCCACCTCAACAATAGGCCTGATGGACTCAACTGGTTCAGTGCAACTATGTGATTGATGCAGTGCACATGGACTTCATTCTGCCGGATAGGCCTTCTACAAATTATCTACATTGGAAATGAAATGGTAGCTAGCAAGAACTGCAGCTCCATGATTCAATTCATGCGACTTTTTCTGCAGTTCACTTGAAATGAAGCAAAGATTGCATCATTCAGCTAGCAAGAAGTAGTTGCTCTCATGAGCTGGTAGGTTCTTCTTTAGTAGTTGCATCAGAATTGAGCAACATTAAGGTTGGTTGTCCTGCTCATGTAAGGTGCAACCATAATTTGCTTATCCTTTTGTGCAGTTCCACTAAAATAAAGTGCCATTGTGGTGACAGTGACGGCTCATCTTGCAAAGGCTAATAAAATGTTGCACGAGATTACCAGCAGAGTTTGACGGAGATTTTGGAAACTCCAATCACCATTTTGTCTAGTTCCACCAAAATTGAGAGACATTTCTCACGTGACATTTTAGTTGAACTGCACAAGACACTCATTCCAAAAAAAGTGCTTTGTGCAGTTCACCAAAAGGTCACAATAGCAACGAGGTGAAATGGATATCCCTATCCGCACAGAAAGATAGAAAGACAATAGTTGTTGGTCAATAAAAAGATACAAAACATACACGAAATGAAAAGAAGCATCTTGATTACGTTCATGGTAATCAGGCAAGGATAATAGAAATTTTAAAACAACAGCATTGCTTCATGTTACTGGAAGCATTACGATCAACAATGGCATTCATCAAATATGGGATTACTTTAATGGTGGCATTGCTTGTTTACCAGATATAGTAGATCAACAGCAGCTAAAGAGTTGGTTTAAGGGCATGGGACAGTGGGGACACCAGGACACTTAGCAGCGTAAAGAAGCAACTTAATTATCATACTGGAAAAAATAGCAGGAGTACCATTTGTAACACAGTTTAATTGCATCATATTAATGGAGGCATTTAATTAATAATAACATTGGTTAGACATGTCCTTACGGTAACAGTGTGATTGCTTCATTTTACATGCGCCCTTATATTAACAACTGCAAAAAGTTGGTATAAGGACATGCGATAGTGGATGCATCATCACAATGTACCTACAAGGAGGCATAAAGTGGTGATGCCGAGTTTGTTCATACTCTGTGAGGGCAGGAAATCTAATCCTGGATACCTTTTACTATGTGAGGGTAGCAAATCTAATCCTGGACATACTCTGTTGACTTGTCCACCAGCCGCCACTTTCTATCCTTTTTCCAACCAATAATAGATCTGTTCCATATCCAGTTTGTACTGCCTTTTCCCTTTATTTCCCTTTTCAACCAAGAGACCGGTTGGGTATCCAGTCTCTACTACTCCCCCCGGTTATTTCCTTTTTGAATCAAGTCCTAGATTCATGCTACAACTTTCCGCCCTTCGCTGTTTGAACCAAGTCCTAGATTCGACTGCATGAAGTAACTTTACTTCTGATAATACTAAAAATTTAGGTGGCTTTGGAAGAGATGATGGAAGTAGAAAAAGATCCACATGCAGACACGTGGGGAGCTGGGATAGTGGAGGAGGGCCGCTTTCGAAGGAACTTATACCTGAGGGTCGTCAGGATGTGGCTAGGAGGCCGGCGATAGGTCGGATGTGCCCACAATATGGTAGGGAGGAAGAAGGGGTCGGAGGACCTCCCGAGCCGGCGCTGTGTTGGAGAGAACGGCACAGGCAGAGGATCGGGACCTACTGACAGCTGTGGGTTTCCTCCCTTGCCGCCGATGACCGTGTGAACAATGCACCTAGTCCCCTACACACACCGGCCAAAGGGATCCGGCGGAATCTGTGACCAGGGGTCAGCAGAGAGAAATTGTCACTACCTGTGTGTTGTTTAGATCTGGAGAGGATGAGACAATGAAGAGAGCAACCCTAGTAAAGCAAGCGCTCAGGCCCCTGCCTATATATAGTGGAGTGATTATCTTTTTCTCTCCACAACAAGCATTTTAATTTGTGTACGTGGCATTAAAGAAAAGAAACTCTCTACTTAACATGACTGACTGCAATTTGCACTTTGTTCACTTGTGCTCCCTGACCCTCCATTCATTGAACAACACCTCAGGTGAATAAACATACAGTACTATTTATATAGAGTGAACAAGCTCGAACTATTTTGGCTTTGAGATATCGATGGTACAGTTTGACCACATTGCATCAATGGACTCAGTACTTGGAAGAAACTTATACGTATAAACACATGCACGGTTTACATTCCGAATTGCTAGCTAGATCTTGAACTATATTTGTCTACATGTACCACCTTTTTCTTTTGGTTTTCTGCTCCATGGCGCAATTCATCGATACAAAATTATACTATGAGTATTTAAAAGTTGAGGGCGGGGCTTTTCCCGGGCAGTACGCGCGACAGTTTTGGCGTAGCCAGTTTGACAGAGAGGTGAGGAGGGTGAGGGAGTAGCGGATTGAACTTACTGCTGGAAAGGTAGGGCTGTGCGATTTGACGGATGCATCCATTGACCGTTCAACGTCTCGTGAACCGCTACCCTTTCCCTCCTTGGCATTCAAGCCGTATCAACGTAAATGCGGGTCAAGAAGAGACTAGTCATTACTATATTGTGCACCGCGACCAAGGCGGAGGGGAAATTGAGAGAACTTAATATTTTTACTATAGTACTACCATTGCATGCAATGAACTGACTGTAGCATGCCGTTCTAGGTAGTCTCAAGGCATTAAAACATACACGACCCACGTCTCCTATTGGTTGATTCCTTTATTCATGTCAAGAAACAAGAAACGAGGTCGAGTTAATCCAGCGTGCCTAAGTGTTTTGGTAAGAGACCGACACAATAACCGTAAGATTTGTATCAGACGGTGGCACCTATTTGACGCAAACAACAATAGAACAGAAATGCCACAAAACTGCGACACCATGCCCCCTCCCCTACACGTAAGACTAGCATGCGAGCGTACGCAACTCCCATGTTCGGGTTGCGCTTGGCTCTTCGCCTATTCGAGAAGTCGAACAATGATATCATTTATGACTGGAATAAAAAAGCCATACACTAATTTAGATACATTAAACTAAGCACCATCCTAGCCCTCTCAGGCCATCAATATTTCTAATCGTTGGATCGCCACTTTTAGTCATTTTTGACCGTAGGATTCATTGCTAGTGTGTGCAGGCTAACTCGCGCATCAAGCTGCGCTGACCTTTTCGGGCCGCTACTCCGGTGACTTTTTCGGGTGTCTTACGTTCAATTGGGCCTAATGGCCTATTGGGCCTTTATTACCATCCCGTCGAATCCTAAAACACGTTCGCGACCCTGCTCCGTTCCAATTGCGCCACCTGGCATGGCCTCGATTTGCATTGGCGGATGCGCTAGGTTTGCACGGACGAGGCATACAACGCCTCCGTGGTCCGTTCGATCGTACGAAAGTCATTCGGTTGCACGGATGCAAGCGGCGCAGCTAGATGGGGTACGCGTACACGAGCGGCGCGACCGTATGGGGTGTGTCAGCCAACAGGCATGAAGTTTATCGCGAACGATGATTGATTAAGTGGTTAATCAGTCATTAATGCCAATCGACGCGGCCATATGGGGTTTGTCGGCCAACATGCATGAAGTTTCATCGCCTATTCATATTCATGCCAATTGATTAATTGAGAGGTTAATCCTGTATGCCAATTGATTAATTGAGAGGTTAATCGTGTCTCCATATATTCATGCGAGCCTACAAAATTCCAACCTTGCCGCTGCTCCTTTCCTACTCTGCTCATTTTCGCAAACCAATCTCCGGTACAAAAGCGATGGGTGATGCTTAGGTTCCAACTTTGTTTGATATCAAGGTGATATGCTGGTTCCAATTCTCAGTTTTTGTCTACATCTATATATTGATATGTCCTCTGTCTAACTCATAATTTGAATGATTACAGCTTCTCTCAAAGTACGAATTCTAACTACGTACTGGTTGGTTTCTTTGGTTCTTCCAGCTGATCCAATGGCTCGTTCCATCTCCTCGATCCCCTACTCGCCAACCCTTTCCCTCAGTCTGCATCGAGCTACATCATCTATCGCGTTGCCCGAAAGAGAGGAACAAGACTTACAATCAGAGATGGACGCCGCGGCCGGCGGACACAGTGGACAATGGGGCATGAGCCTGTGCGCATGACGACCCTGACTGCGATCAATGAGGGGAAACGAACTGGAGGACGATTAACAAAGCATCATGGGAGCTCGAACAGGCAAAGATCAATGGCGCCGCAACCCTCTTGGTCGTGCCTTCCCACAGCTGATACATCATCACTGACGGTGTCCTGGACTAGGGGGTACTCACCACGTCATCTCCCAACCAGCTGGATCGGGCCGAGGACCCCCATGGCGGTTCACTCACGGGCCACTTCGGGCAGCCCATGCCGCATACAAGGGAGATCCCACAAGACTTGGCCCAAGCCGAGGACTCTCCTAAACCCTAGGCCTCTGGTGTGTTATATGAACCGAGGCCAGACTAGTCAATGGATGATCTCGGATTCATTAGAACAATCTCATGGTAGATACATGTACTCTGTACTATCCACCATATGAGTACAATAAAAAGCAGGACGTAGGGTATTATCTCTTCGAGAGAGCCCGAACCTGGGTAAAATCCCGTGTCCGTGTTACCATCGCTCCAAGACGCCTAGCTGAGGACCCCTACTACGAGATACGCCGGATATAGAACCAACATTTGTGCTTTCATTGAGAGCCTGCTTGCAGTCACCATGGTGCGATGGGAATTCGGATTGTCTCCGGCGCGATCTACGCATCGGAGCCGAGCTTATTGTCGATGTCGGCTTCTTCGTCGCCGGCTTGACTGGTCACCTCGGCTGGACCGAGGACCGCTCTCCACGTCAGATCATCAAGATTGGACGGATACTTTCATCATCATCAACTCAAATCTCGACCGAGACCATGAAAAAGTCGTCCATGGAGCTCGAGGGCTCAACGTCAACATTGCCCTCGTGCGATCGCACAGTTTTTTCTGTACATCGGACTTGTTTTCGTTGCCACTGCCTCCTTGGAAGTCGATCAGGCGAACCCTTTGGTGGAATTGTGCATAATCGAGTATACAACAACCCTGTAAAATTTCGTCGCCTTCCGATGGAGGAATCTCCGGCGATCTATGATATACTGGAGACCTGTCGAGTCTGGATGGGAATCTGGACGAGTTTAGGGCGTGGTCTCCAGAGCCTAGCTCGGAGGTCATTTGGAAGATCCAACCGTTCATCTTCTGAGGAATTTCCATATCTACCACCTCTCAAAATTTTAGCTCGATCCGACCATTCAAACTCCAGGAACCTTCCGATTAGTGCATCACTTTTCGGATCTGTTTTTTGCGCGAATACGAATCCAACCTGAGTTCATCTTTCTTCATGAACGGGATATTGGACAACCTTTTTGACAGAATCTCTTTGTAGGGTATTGTGTTTTGTTTCCGAACACATGCTTACAAATTTTGCATCTTTTTGGAGGTAATCTTCACCATCGCGCCGGTGTGAAACCAGCCCTTACTCCACGTCTGCTGACCTACGCTAGACAGATCATCGCTTCATCGAGCCGAGCCCAACCTTATCGGATCATTAGCTCGGCAAGCCGAACAAGAGTTCGGCATCGCGATGGCTAAATTATCACCAACACCATCGCCCCACGGATTGCACAGGTTAGGCACGCCGACATCGCCGCTCGGTCACTTCATCAATCCGGCATTGACCGTGTCACAAGTTATGACCAGCGTCGGCATGGCCGAGCCGTAGCTTCTTCAAACCGATGTCTGCCACGCCGAACCACTTCAACACCTTGGCTGGCATGCCGGCTGCAACGTCACCTTACCGACCTGCTCCGTCACCTCGTCTGGACCGGGGACTTCGCCATCTCTTCATCAACCTACTCCGGAGACTTTGTCGTCACCAGCTGACCAGCTTCATCACGTTAGCTGGACCAGGGGCTTTGCCTCTGCGAGCCAACCTTTGCCAGCATCGCCATCCCGTCGCTTCATCTCCTAGCAGAAAAAATTACTAGGATTAATAGCACCTGGTTTTTTTGCGTAAATTAATTATGCGAGTTTTTTATACTTATATTATTATTTTTTGGGACTGCACTATTTTACATGTGTAGGTAATCGACTTCGACTACGTCACACGGTCACTTCGGCAAGCCGACGTCGTCGTCCCAATCGGTGTAAATCGGCTCGCGAGATCACCTTGTTGGTCGAATTGCCATACCGACATGTTCGGTTTCCTCGGGGACTTCGGCATCGCTGAGAGAGCTCTACCTCATCGAGTGTTCGGCACACGGGCCATATTTCTTTTATTGCTCACTTTGCATAAATTATTTATTATGCTACGATTTTTAATTTATTATTATTACTATTATCTGCGGCTTGCACTATTTTCTGTGCACAGGTAAATGATCTGGGTTGGGAAGCGCTGTCACCTCGACTGGACTGGGGGCTTCGTCATCATTTCATTAACACAAGCCGGGATCTTCGGCGTCATACTACCAGCCTGCTCGGTCGCCTCGGAGGACTGGGGGTTCCACCTTGCCACATTGGCTGTGCTATGTCGCTACTTCGGAGTGCCGAGCTCTTCACTCTGCCACCTCGGAACCGGCTTGGGGGCTGGGACCTCGTCCCGCAGTAAGCTCGGGCCGCGCATCGACACCGAGCACATTAACCAGCTAAGTCGCTTTCATGCTCAGTTTTTTTAATTCTTGTTCGGTTCGACCAAACATTATATTTGTGTTAAAAACTTAGTTTTTCAACAAACATTGTTTGTTAAAAACACTTCCTTTACCCAAGTTAACTGGGGGCCTTAAATTTGTACGAGCCATTCTATAATAATTGTTTTCTTCCTAGTCGTTGCAAAGTCTTTTTCTATCACTCCTTTTTTGACACGAGTGTGTGGTCAATAGCCGGGGAGCCTAGTTTCTCTCTCAAAGCTGCTCGAGTTTAGTTCGCTAAGCTGGCCTAACGAGCATCACTCCGCCTTCGGGATAGGAGGTTGCAGCCGTAGGCTGACCCGTTGAAGTCTTGAGATCGGATGTGTCATATTAATGCACGACAGAAGCACAAAAATTTTAAGACCAATTTTCGGATTGGCACCAAATGACTTGATTTAGTTCGGACGTCAAGCTTGTACATAAGTTTTTTTGGCTTTTCGAGCTTATGGCATTTTTAACCTATTTGTGTGTCTCCAACATAAGTCTCGCAGTACAACGCCGGAGACCTTTAAAGCTTTGCCAATATCAAAGAGGGGCTGCGGCTAGAGCCGAACCCACCAAAAGCCAAGGTATTCCCTGGACTCCTCGGCAAAACATTCTCGGATACTGCTTTATATGCATCGGTTTTGAATTGTGTCTTCGGTTAATAGTTGGGTTGCCTGGCTCCTGTGCTTGCCTCCTACGTTCCGCTTTGTTCGGCTAGGTGTGCGAAGGGAGAACACTGTGATTATGCTTCCAGCTCGCATGGTTAAAGCGCCTCAGTGGAGAAAGCCAAAAACTGACTGTCACAATAAGTGCAAACTGGTCAGCGATCCGATGACTGTGTTAAACTATAAGATCGATAGAGGTCACCCCGTGTTAAATGACGGGCCGTTCATAACATTGGCCGAAGTGTTTACGGCTAGACCTCGGCTGTCGCCGAACACTAACCGGGGGCTAGTAACTGGCCTCCCAACATTAAGCTCCTATGACTAAGTGAAAGTTATAAAGCCCGCATATCTTATTGCCTCGTTTCCGCTAACACAACCGCCTTCGAGCACCGAGACGTCGGCTAAGGGTTGTTTTGTTATTGCGGAAACACCCTGCGTAGCATCTACAAGGGGGTGGAAGCCAACGATGGGCTACTTTCAACTGATAAACGGTCGCAACGGAGTCAAAACAAACATAGCATCGGCGTTTGTATTTAATATACGAGCGCTGCCTTCCGTAATCATTGTTACAAAGCCATAAATATGCATCAATTTGACTTAAGATTCTGGCCAAGCTGGGTTGCCTGGCTCATGTACTTACCCCTACATTCCCGATTGTTCGGCTAGGCGGTAAAGGGAGCACCTCTGTGATTGTTACTACCGGGTCATCCGAGTTAGTACCTCAGACTGGGTGAAGCCAAAAGCTAGCGATCTTAAAGAATATAATTGGTCGGCAATGAAAGAAGTGAAAATTTAGGTTCGCTAAAGACCACATAGTTCGAGAACTTTCCCCAAACTAAATCCTCAATATTTTTCTCCTGCATTGATCAGAGGTGAGGTTTCATGATCATGGTCGGCATGACAACCCAAAGAAAGGAACCGATAGCGGGACTATTTTCTTTGGAAGATGTTTCTTACATTAAATAGTAATATAACATTCTCTCTGCATACCTTTGTTTATAAAACCGTATGGCCGAATTGCCTTGTTTTTCGTAAATCTTTGCCCTCATAAAGTGTTTATAAAGTGGGACAAACACTCCTCGGCTACTGGCCGAGGAGGTTGAAGCCGTTGGACAGTAAACAGAGTTTTGTACAATGCGGATCCGAGTATTAATGATGTGAAGTACTTGGATACATAGAGTCATTACACTTAAATTGTGATTTTGATCTGGATATCAATCCTTAATTCGGCCACTCGTGCCCACATTAAGGCTCGGGGGCTACTGGGCTTCGGGCTTATCATTTACTAATATTAAAGGGGCACATCGATCCCCTGATCTAGTGTTGCCACCCGACCAGTGTCTCGGGGGCTACTGCATTGCCTATTCAATGCAGAAAATTCAAAGTGATCAGTGTTCGGGGTGGCGCGCCCCTCCTAAGGAAGGAGGCCGAATAGGAGAAGGAGGAGGCGGTTCGCCCCCCCTTTCCTTCCTCCTCCCTCTCTTCCCTTTTCCCCCATTCCGATAAAAGGAAAGGGGGGAGGGGGCGAATTAGAATAGGGCCCCCAAGTAGGATTCCTCCTACTTGGGGCGCCCAAGGCAGCCCCCTCCCCCTCCCACCTATATATACATGGGGAGGGGGCGCTTAGAACACACACCAACAATTGTTAGCCATGTGCGCCGCCCCCTCCACAGTTTATGCCTCCGGTCAAATCTTCGTAGTGCTTAGGCGAAGCCCTGCGCGGATCACTTCACCATCACCATGCCATCGTGCTGAAGGAACTCACCCTCGACACTTCGCCGGATCAAGAGTTCGAGGGATGTCATCGAGTTGAACATGTGCAGAACTCGGAGGTGCCGTACGTTCGGTGCTTGATCGGTCGGAACGAGAAGAAGTTCGACTACATCAACCGCGTTGTCAAATGCTTCCGCTTTCGGTCTACGAGGGTACGTGGACACACTGTCCCCCTCTTGTTGCTATGCATCTCCTAGATAGATCTTGCATGAGCATCGGAAATTTTTGAAACTGCATGCTACGTTTTCCAACAGTGGCATCCGAGCCAGGTTTATGCATAGATGATATGCACGAGGAGAACATGAAGAGTTGTGGGCGGTGATCGTCATATTGCTTACCACCAACGTCTTATTTTGATTTGGCGGTATTGTTCGATGAAGCGGCCCGGACCAACCTTACATGGCCACGTTCATGAGACCGGTTCCACCGACAGACATGCAACTAGTTTTGCATAAAGGTGGCTGGCGGGTGTGATACGTCTCCAACATATCTATAATTTTTGATTGTTCCATGCTATTATATTATCTGTTTTGGATGTTTAATGGGATTTAATATGCTCTTTTATATTATTTTTGGGACTAACCTATTAACCGAAAGCCTAGTGCAAATTGCTGTTTTTTTGCCTATTTCAGTGTTCCGCAGAAAAGGAATATCAAACGGAATCCAAACAGAATGAAACCTTCGCGAGGATCAGTTTTGGAACAAACGCAATCCAGGAGACTTGGAGTGGACGTCAAGGAAGCAGCGAGGAAGCCACGAGGCAGGAGGGCGCGCCCAGGGGGTAGGCACGCCCCCACCCTCGTGGGCCCCTCGCAGCTCCACCGACCTACTTCTTTCGCCTATATATACTCTTATACCCTGAAAACATCCAGGGGAGCCACGAAACACTTTTTCCACCGCCGCAACCTTCTGTACCCGTGAGATCCCATCTTGGGGCCTTTTCCGGCGCTCCGACGGAGGGGGAATCGATCATGGAGGGTTTCTACATCAACACCATAGCCTCTCCGATGATGTGTGAGTTGTTTACCACAGACCTTCGGGTCCATAGTTATTAGCTAGATGGATTCTTCTCTCTCTCTTTGGATCTCAATACAAAGTTCTCCTCGGTCTTCTTGGAGATCTATTCGATGTAATACTCTTTTGCAGTGTGTTTGCCGAGATCCGATGAATTGTGGGTTTATGATCAAGATTATCTATGAACAATATTTGATTCTTCTCTGAATTCTTATATGCATGATTTGATATCTTTGCAAGTCTCTTCGAACTTTCGGTTTAGTTTCGCCTACTAGATTGATCTTTCTTGCAATGTGAGAAGTGCTTAGCTTTGGGTTCAATCTTGCGGTGCTCGATCCCAGTGATAGAAAGGGAAACGACACGTATTGTATTGTTGCCATCGAGGATAAAAAGATGGGGTTTATATCATATTGCTTGAGTTTATCCCTCTACATCATGTCATGTTTCTTAATGCGTTACTCCGTTCTTATGAACTTAATACTCTAGATGCATGCTGGATAGCAGTCGATGTGTGGAGTAATAGTAGTAGATGCAGAATCGTTTCGGTCTACTTGACACGGACGCGATGCCTATATTCATGATCATTCCTAGATATTCTCATAACTATGCGCTTTTCTATCAATTGCTCGGCAGTAATTTGTTCACCCACCTTAATATTTGCTATCTTGAGAGAAGCCACCAGTGAAACCTATGGCCCCCGGGCCTCTTTCCTATTATATTGCATGTCTTTTATTTATATCGCATCTCGTTTACTATTTTGCAATCTTTACTTTCCAATCTATACAACAAAAATACCAAAAATATTTATCTTATTATCTTTATCAGATCTCACTTTTGCAAGTGGCCGTGAAGGGATTGACAACCCCTTTATCGCGTTGGTTGCAAGGTTCTTGATTGTTTGTGCAGGTACTAGGCGATTTGCGTGTAGTCTCCTACTGGATTGATACTTGGTTCTCAAAAACTGAGGGAAATACTTACGCTGCTTTGCTGCATCACCCTTTCCTCTTCAAGGGAAAACCAATGCATGCTCAAGAGGTAGCAAGAAGGATTTCTGGCACCGTTGCCGGGGAGATCTACGCACAAGTCAAGACATACCAAGTACCCATCACAAACTCTTATCCCTCGCATGACATTATTTGCCATTTGCCTCTCGTTTTCCTCTCCCCCACTTTACCTTTGCCTTTTTATTCTCCCTTTCTCCGTTCGTCTCTTTCTGCTTGCTTCCTGTGTTCTTGGGTGTTAGTGTGCCTGTTTGCTTCGATGGCTCTGCCAAAAAGCGTTAATCCTCACCTTGGAAGGTTGGAAGAAATTGAAAACAACGTTATAAGCTTTATGTCTTTACAATTTGAGCATAATAATTTCTTCAAAAACGCGCTTAAAGAACAGAAAAGTTTTATGGATTACATGAATAAAGAGCTCGATGATATGTCTAAGGAATTTTATGGTTTTAAATCTCAGTTTGCTCATCTTGAAAACTTAATAGCCCAAATTTCGGACAAGCAAGCCACCTTAGTTAATAAGATGGCCGCTAAACCGGAAGATTTAGTTCATGATAACAATAATGAAGATCTAAAACTGATTGATGTGTCTCCTATTAAATCTTTGTTTTCCAATATGAATCTTGATAAAGATGGGACTGGAGATGAGTCAACTTTAGTTAAAAGGCATCCCAATGATTCAGAGTTTTTAGATCTTGATGCAAAAATTGGTAAAAGTGGGATTGAAGAGGTCAAAACTGTATATAGCAATGAACCCACTATTTTGGATTTCAAGGAATTTAATTATGATAATTGCTCTTTAATAGATTGTATTTCCTTATTGCAATCCGTGTTAAATTCTCCTCATGCCTATAGTCAAAATAAAGCTTTTACCAAACATATCGTTGATGCTTTAATGCAATCCTATGAAGAAAAACTTGAATTAGAAGTTTCTATTCCTAGAAAACTTTATGATGAGTGGGAACATACTATTAAAATTAAGATTAAAAATCATGAATGCTATGCTTTATGTGATTTGGGTGCTAGTGTTTCCATGATTCCAAAAACTTTGTGTGATGTGCTAGGATTCCATGAATTTGATGATTGTTCTTTAAATTTGCATCTTGCCGATTCCACCATTAAGAAACCTATGGGAAGGATTAATGATGTTCTTATTGTTGCAAATAGGAATTATGTGCCCATAGATTTTATTGTTGTTGATATAGATTGCAATCCTACATGTCCTATTGTTCTTGGTAGACCTTTCCTTAGAATGATTGGTGCAATTATTGATATGAAAGAAGGAAATATTAGATTCCAATTTCCATTAAGGAAAAGCATGGAACACTTTCCTAGGAAGAAAATTAAGTTACCATATGTCTATTATGAGAGCCACTTATGGATTGAATACCAAGGATGACAATACTTAGATCTATTCCTATTTTTATGCCTAGCTAGGGGCGTTAAACGATAGTGCTTTTTTGGGAGGCAACAAAATTTTATTTTTGTTCCTTGCTTTTTATTCCTGTTTAGTAATAAATAATTCATCTAGCCTCTGGTTAGATGTGTTTTTGTGTTTTAATTAGTGTTTGTGCCAAGTAATACCTTTAGGATAACCTACGATGATAGTTAATTTGATCTTGCTGAAAAACAGAAACTTTTGTGCGCACGAAAATAATTTTCATAAATCACAGGAACGTGCTTTTCAGTTGATTCTTTTTGTAGAAGATTAATAAATAAATTTCTTAGGACTTCCTAATTTCTCAGAATTTTTGGAGTTACAGAAGTATGCGTATGAATCAGATTGCTACAGATTGTTCTGTTTTTGACAGATTCTGTTTTTCGTGCGTTGTTTGCTTATTTTGATGAATCTATGGCTAGTATCGGGGGGAATGAACCATAGAGAAGTTGGAATACAGCAGGTTTAACACCAATATAAATAAAGAATGAGTTCATTACAGTACCTTAAAGTGGTGGTTTGTTTTCTTATACTAACGGAGCTCATGAGATTTTCTGTTGAGTTTTGTGTTGTGAAGTTTTCAAGTTTTTGGGTAAAGATTTGATGGATTTTGGAATAAGGAGTGGCAAGAGCCTAAGCTTGGGGATGCCCAAGGCACCCCAAGGTAAAATTCAAGGACAACCAAAAGCCTAAGCTTGGGTATGCCCCGGAAGGCATCCCCTCTTTCGTCTTCGTCTATCGGTAACTTTAGTCGATGCTATATTTTTATTCACCACATGATATGTGTTTTGCTTGGAGCGTATTGTATGATTTGAGTCTTTGCTTTTTAGTTTACCACAATCATCCTTGCTGTACACACCTTTTGGGAGAGACACACATGAATCGGAATTTATTAGAATACTCTATGTGCTTCACTTATATCTTTTGAGCTAGATAATTTTTCTCTAGTGCTTCACTTATACCTTTTTAGAGCACGGTGGTGGTTTTATTTTGTAGAAATTATTGATCTCTCATGCTTCACTTATATTATTTTGAGAGCCTTTTAGAACATCATGGTAATTTGCTTTGGCTATAAAATTAGTCCTAATATGATAGGCATCCAAGATGGGTATAATAAAAACTTTCATATAGAGTGCATTAAATACTATGATAAATTTGATACTTGACAGTTGTTTTGAGATATAAAGGTGGTAATGTTAGAGTCATGCTAGTTGGGTAATTGTGAAATTGAGAAATACTTGTGTTGAGGTTGGCAAGTCCCGTAGCATGCACGTATGGTAAACGTTGTGTGACAAATTTGAAGCATGGGGTGTTCTTTGATTGCTTTCCTTATGAGTGGCGGTCGGGGACGAGCGATGGTCTTTTCCTACCAATCTACCCCTAGGGGCATGCGTAGTAGTACTTTGCTTCGAAGGCTAATAAACTTTTGCAATAAGTATATGAGTTCTTTATGACTAATGTGAGTCCATGGATTAAACACACTCTTACCTTTTTTGCAATTTGGTAGCCTCTACGGTACCGTGCATTGCCCTTTCTCACCTTGAGAGTTGGTCAAACTTCGCTGGTGCATCCAAACCCCGTGATATGATACGCTCTATCACATATAAGCCTCCTTATATCTTCCGCAAAACAGCCGCCATACCTACCTATTATGGCATTTCCATAGCCATTCCGAGATATATTGCCATGTAACTTTCCACCGTCCCGTTTATTATGACACGCTCCATCATTGTCATATTGCTTTGCATGATCATGTAGTTGACATCATATTTGTGGCAAAGACACCTTCATAATTCTTTCATACATGTCGCTCTTCATTCATTGCATATCCCGGTACACCGCCGGAGGCATTCACATAGAGTCATATTTTGTTCTAAGTATCGAGTTGTAATTCTTGAGTTGTAAGTAAATATAAGTGTGATGATTTTCATTATTAGAGCATTGTCCCATGTGAGGAAAGGATGATGGAGACTATGATTCCCCCACAAGTCAGGATGAGACTCCGGACGAAATATATATATATATCTATAATATATATATATTATATATATATATATTATATATATATATATATTATATATATATATAAAGGAGGCCAAAGAAGCCCAAAAAAATAAAAATAAAATGAGAGAAAAAGAGAGAAGGGACAATGTTACTATCCTTTTTCCACACATGTGCTTCAAAATAGCACCATGATCTTCATGATAGAGAGTTTGTTATTTTGTCACTTTCATATACTAGTGGGAATTTTTCATTATAGAACTTGGCTTGTATATTCCAATGGTGGGCTTCCTCAAAATGCCCTAGGTCTTCGTGAGCAAGCAAGTTGGGTATGCACACCCACATAGTTTCTTTTTGAGCTTTCATATATTTATAGCTCTAGTGCATCTGTTGCATGGCAATACCTACTCCTTGCATTGACATCAATTGATGGGCATCTCCATAGCTCGTTGATTAGCCACGTCAATGTGAGACTTTCTCCTTTTTTGTCTTCTCACATAACCCCTATCATCATACTCTATTCCGCCCATAGTGCTATGTCCATGGATTGCGCTCATGTATTGCGTGAGGGTTGAAAAGGCTGAAGCGCGTTAAAAAGTATGAACCAATTGCTCGGCTTGTCATCGGGGTTGTGCATGTTGGGAGCATTTTGTGTGACGAAAATGAAGCATGGCCAAACTATATGATTTTGTAGGGATAAGCTTTCTTTGGCTATGTTATTTTGATAAGACATAATTGCTTGGTTAGCATGCATGAAATATTATTATTTTTATGTCAATAATAAAACTTTGTATAGAATCTTTTGGATCTAAACATTCATGCCACAATAAAGAGAATTACATTGAAAATTATGTTAGGTAGCATTCCACATCAAAAAATTTGTTTTCATCATTTACCTACTCAAGGACGAGCAGGAATTAAGCTTGGGGATGCTTGATGCGTCTCCAACGTATCTATAATTTTTGATTGTTCCATGCTATTATATTATCGGTTTTGGATGTTTAATGGGCTTTAATATGCTCTTTTATATTATTTTTGGGACTAACCTATTAACCGAAGGCCAAGTGCAAATTGCTGTTTTTTGCCTATTTCAGTGTTTCGTAGAAAAGGAATATCAAACAGAATCCAAACGGAATGAAACCTTCACGAGGATCGTTCTTGGAACAAACGCAATCCAGGAGACTTGGAGTGGACGTCAAGGAAGCAGCGAGGAAGCCACGAGGCACGAGGGCGCGCCCCCACCCTCGTGGGCCCCTCGCAGCTCCACCGACCTACTTCTTTCGCCTATATATATACTCTTATACCCTAAAAATATCCAGGGGAGCCACGAAACACTTTTTCCACCGACGCAACCTTCTGTACCCGTGAGATCCCATCTTGGGGCCTTTTCCGGTGCTCCGCCGGACGGGGAATCGATCACGGAGGGCTTCTACATCAACACCATAGCCTCTCCGATGATGTGTGAGTTGTTTACCACAGACCCTCGGGTCCATAGTTATTAGCTAGATGGCTTCTTCTCTCTCTTTGGATCTCAATACAAAGTTCTCCTCGATCTTCTTGGAGATCTATTCGATGTAATACTCTTTTGCTGTGTGTTTGCCGAGATCCGATGAATTGTGGGTTTATGATCAAGATTATCTATGAACAATATTTGATTCTTCTCTGAATTCTGATATGCATGATTTTATATCTTTGCAAGTCTCTTCGAACTTTCAGTTTAGTTTCGCCTACTAGATTGATCTTTCTTGCAATGTGAGAAGTGCTTAGCTTTGGGTTCAATCTTGCGGTGCTCGATCCCAGTGACAGAAAGGGAAACGACACATATTGTATTGTTGCCATGGAGGATAAAAAGATGGGGTTTATATCATATTGCTTGAGTTTATCCCTCTACATCATGTCATGTTGCTTAATGCGTTACTCCGTTCTTATGAACTTAATACTCTAGATGCATGCTGGATAGCGGTCGATGTGTGGAGTAATAGTAGTAGATGCAGAATCGTTTCGGTCTACTTGACACGGACATGATGCCTATATTCATGATCATGCCTAGATATTCTCATAACTATGCGCTTTTCTACTAATTGCTCGGCAGTAATTTGTTCACCCACCGTAATATATGCTATCTTGGGAGAAGCCACTAGTGAAACCTATGGCCCCCGGGTCTCTTTCCTATTATATCGCATATCTTTTATTTATATCCCGTCTCGTTTACTATTTTGCAATCTTTACTTTCCAATCTATACAACAAAAATACCAAAAATATTTATCTTGTTATCTTTATCAGATCTCACTTTTGCAAGTGGCCGTGAAGGGATTGACAACCCCTTTATCGCGTTGGTTGCAAGGTTCTTGATTGTTTGTGCAGGTACTAGGCGATTTGCGTGTAGTCTCCTACTGGATTGATACTTGGTTCTCAAAAACTGAGGGAAATACTTACGCTACTTTGCTGCATCACCTTTTCCTCTTCAAGGGAAAACCAACGCATGCTCAAGAGGTAGCAGGGTGTCTGTTTCTCCAACTTTAGTTGAATCGAATTTGATTGCGGCCGGTCCTTGTTGAAGGTTAAAACATCAAACTTGATAAATCACCGTTGTGGTTTTGATGTGTAGGTAAGAACGGTTCTTGCTAGAAGCCCGTAGCAACCATGTAAAACTTGTAACAACAAAGTAGAGGACGTCTAACTTGTTTTTGCAGGGAATGTTGTGATGTGATATGGTCAAGACATGATCTGGTATACGTTATTGTATGAGATGATCATGTTTTGTAAAAGTTAGCGGCAAATGGCAGGAGCCTTATGATTGTCTCTTTATTGTATGAAATGCAAACGCCATCTAATTGCTTTACTTTATCACTATGCGCTAGCGATAGTTGTAGAAGCAATCACTACAAAAAAAGACACATCCATGACATTTTGGGCCGAACGAATTTTTTCCTGTCATGCTTATGACACTTCTATGATGATAATTGTGACAAAACCCGGTATCATCATAGATGTGGTGGGCTCCTACTTCTATGACAAAAAATCATGACAGAAAATGGGCTTTTCATCCTGGGCGGGCAGGAGACGCAGCTGCATGACATTCTTTGGGCCGTCCATGACGGAAAAAACCATGGTAGAAGCGAGGGCGAGGAAAATATCGGGGAGTTCCCGGTTACGGTGGGTGGTCGGGGGCCGAGCGATGCGTGTTTCTCTCGTACACGTACGCGCGTGGGTGCGAGGCGTTGGGCTCTAAATGAATCCGAGCAAGCCGTTCGCCTACTGAACCTGAGCGATTTGTTACTACGCGTTATTGAACCCGAGCGATCGATCGATTTGGTTGTTAACTAAACCCGATCGAGCGATTCGTTCACTACTGTTGCTAACTGAAGCCGATCGAACCTGGTGCCTCCTTTCCTTGACGAACAATGAGCATTGTTAGTGGGGGGGTGGATGAACAGTTCCCGGTGGGGGGTTGGATGAACAGGACCCCGTGGTAGTAGAGGCCATTGCCGCTGGATGAACAGGACCCCGATCGATCGAGCCGGTTGGGAGTGGATGAACAGGACCCCGTGGAGGGCTGGATGAATAGGACGACCCGTGGAGGGCTGGCTGAACAATAGCTGGTGGAGGGCTGGATGAACAAGATCCCGTGGAGGGGTGGTTGAACAGGACCCCGTGGAGAGGGCTGGTTGAACAGTAGCCGGTGGAGGAGCAGTGGAGGCTGGATGAACAGGAGCCCGTGGATGAACAGACACAGGTGGAGGCTGGAGGAGGTCGACGGTGGATGAACAGTAGCCCGTGGAGGCTGGATGAGGTCGACGGTGGAGATGAACAGTAGTCCGTGGAGTCCCGTTTTGCAGTACGCCACACCCCTCCCGATGAACAGGACCCCCATTTCGACCGTAGCGCTCCAACACAAGTCTGTTTCCTCTGTTTTGCGGTACGCCACACCCCTCCCGATCAACAGGACCCTGTTTGGATCGTAGGAGGCCCAAGAGAAGTCCGTTTCCTCCATTTTGCGGTACACCAAACCCCTCCGAATGAACAGGATCCCATTTCGACCGTGGCCGGTCGAACAGAAGGCCGTTTCCTCCGTTCTGCGGTATGCCAGGCCTCGTTTTGATCGGCTGTTCTGTCCAAGCCGGTTGGCTCCCGATGAACACGACGCAGTTTCTCCGTTCCGACCCAGCCGGTTGGCTGCCAATGAACAGGACGCCGTCGCTGCCTCTCCATGTACACGAGCCCTGGCCGTACGTATGTGCGAGCAGGCGTTCTAGACCCCGCCCATATGTACGTACGTGGCCGTATTTACTTTCTTGCATCCTGGCTGTAAGTACGTGTACATGATATTAACGGGACTGCGTGACATGCTACGTGCGCGCCTCTACTACGACACGTGCGCGCCTGTACTATGACATGTGCCCTTCCTTACTCGGCCACGGTTCATCTGCAGCCTGCAGACAGATCGATCGACCAGTATGTACGTACATGTTCGCGACCAGAATCACAACACTACGTACGCTTCGACCAGGTGGGTCCCGACTGTCACGGAGGATAAGGAGGCACTTCCTTGCATGCGAAGATGTAGCTGGTGGGTCCCAGCAGTCAGGGGGGAATGTTTTTTTCACAAAATACGGTGGCCCGTCTAGTAGGTCCCTCCTGTCAGGTGGAGGAATCATTATTTTCCGCGTAATAAGGAGGCACTTCCTTGCTGCGACCGTGGACCCAGCTGTCAGCCTCTCCACGTACAGTACTCTTCCGATGGAAGTCGTTCCTTGACCACATTGACCACGCCGCGCCGAGAGCATCAAGGCGGTGGACGAAGGTGATGCCTAGGAAGGGGAAGACGCGGCAGTGGATGCCCACGCGGAGAGGAGTATGAGGGCTCACTGGTTCAGCTGCGGTGTGAGGCTACCGTCGCCGCAGGGCCTGGCCAGCGGTGGGAGTAGTAGGGGGCGGTGAGGCCTCCACGGCAGCACAACCAGTCACGGGAGGCAGGAGCAGGCGGCACGACCGGCGCTGGTTTGGGCGGCTGGTGTGACGCCCGGATAATTAAGCGACAGTAAAACTCTGCTAATGATGCCACGTCACCTCCGTTACTGTTGCTAATCTTTCGTTAGTTCAAAACCGATTCAAAAATCAATTCAAAATAGGGATAATTGTATTTACACCCTTAGTTGTGTCCCCCTCAACCGAATTGCCCCTAGTTTTTGAAAACACGTGGTCTTGCCCGACCCACTTTGTCATCTTGTGCTTTGACCTTTGACCGTTTGACCGTCACTTTGAAAACTTCATAACTAATTCATACTAAATCAGAAAAATGCAAATAAGATACCAAAATGTTTGGAAAAACATCACCTGTATGTCAATGTCACTTGCATTCATGACAAAAGTGTTGGTAAGTGCCCATCCGAGTTTTAGCTCTTATCATACCACCATGAACAGGAAAGTCTATAAAACTTCAAAAAAATCAAGAAAATTTTGGTGCCAAAGAATTGTAAATGTTTTATGTGCTTGCCAAGTTTCATCAGGGAATGGCATTCGTGGAAGTCGTGGCAAAGAAAACAGTCTATTTTCAGACTTTCCTGTTCATGGTGGTATGATAAGAGCTAAAACTCGGATGGGCACTTACCAAACACTTTTATCATGAATGCAAGTGACATTGACATAGAGGTGATGTTTTTCCAAACATTTTGGTATCTTATTGGCATTTTTCTAATTTAGTATGAATTAGTTATGAAGTTTTCAAAGTGATGGTCAAACGGTCAAAGGGCAAAAGCACAAGATGAAAAAGTGGGCCGGGCAAGACCACGTGTTTTCAAAAACTAGGGGAAATTCGGTTGAGGGGGACACAACTAAGGGTATAAATACAATTATCCCTTCAAGATATGGCAAACAACAAAAGTTTTCAAACATTGAAACAAAAATATTCGGTGGGTGCCAAATATTGCACTGGTAATTATTGTGGAGAAACATTCTTTTAGAAAATGCCTAATTATTTTAAAGTGAAATAAAACAAAAATATAATAAATAAAAAGAAAAAGGAAAATAAAGAAAAGAAAAAAACAACAGAAAACAAAAAAAATACAAAAAAGGAACCCCCCGGGCTTCGGCCCATCTGACCACCAGCCCAACTGGGCAAAGGGCCAACCGGCCAGCCCACCCTCACTCCATATCCCCCTGGACCCCGAAACCCTAACCCACCGACCACCACTCCTCCCTCGCTCTGGATCTGGATCGGGAGGAGCCCGATCCCTTCGCCCACGCTCGACGCACGACGCTGTCGCCGGAGGCCACCCGGCCGGACCGCAACCTCGCCGGCCTGCCTCCTCCTCCCCGCCGGACTGCTTCCTCTCCGTCCCCGTCGTCTCCGTCATCCTCCCCAAGCCCCGTTGCCCCGAACCCTACGCCCCCCTGTGAGCCGCTACCCCCCTCTCCTCTCTCCTCTGCCTCGTTCCCGGCCGACGCGCGCCCTCCCCTACTCACCGCACGACGCGCCGTCGTGCGCGCACGCACCCGCCCTCACCTAGCGCCACCATGCCGCTCGCCCACTTCCCTGCACACTGCTCGGGGCGCGCCCTGCACGCGCCCACCCGCGCCGTGCCTCGCCCACGACCACCGCTGCCGGTCGCCCTTGACCCGCGCTCGCCTACGCCCCTCGATGCCTGCCCCCTGCATCGCCGTCGCAGCCGCTACGCTCCGCCTGCGCCCACGCACCACCCGGCCCACACGCCGCGCGCCCCGCCAGCATCCCCGCGCCCATGCCGGCTCCACCCCGCAGCCTCCGCCTCCACTCGCCTGCGCTGCCGCTCGCGCCAGCGTTGGCTCGCCGCCACTGCCCGGTTCGGTCCCCGCTTTGACGCCACTCAACCTTCCTCCCTCGCCCTCCCTTGGCCTCGCCCGCTGCATCCCTACGGCCGGCCGGCCGCGCTCGTCTCTGCCAGCACCGCCGCCGCCCATGCAGCCGGCCCCTCGCGCGACCCCCGTTGTCCTCTGTGGCAGTCCGCCGCTCGGCCGGCCTCGCCGCAACCCCGGCGCCGGCGCCCATCTACGTCGCTCGGCCTTCACCCCGACGGGCACCGGCACCCACACGCCCGATAGCCTGAACTGCTAAGGCCCCCCTGGCCACTGACAGTGGGGCCCCACCCCCCTCAGAACAATTTTTATAAAAATAACAATAATAAATAATAAATAAGGCCCCCCTGGCCACTGACAGTGGGGCCCCACCCCCCTCAGAACAATTTTTATAAAAATAACAATAATAAATAATAAATAATAAAAATTAATTAATTAATAACTAAATTAATTAAGTTAATTAATTAATAACTAAATTAATTAAGTTAATTAATCATAACTAGATTAATCTAATCACTAATTAACCTAATTAACTGTTAGTTAATTAATCAGTTAATAACAGGCGGGACCCTCATGCCAGTTTGACCCAGTCAACACCTCTGTTAACTGCTGACGTCATGATGACATCAGCAACCACTATTTTGGATAATGTTGATTTAAAATAATTAAATAAATTCTAAAAATGATTTAAATCTTTTAAAATTAATATAAAATAAACCGTAGCTCGGATGGAAAAACTTTGTACATGAAAGTTGCTCAGAACGACGAGACGAATCCGGATACGTAGCCCGTTCGTCCGCCACACATCCCTAGCATAGCAAACTCGCAAATTTCCCCTCCGATTCATCTGTCCGAAAACGCGAAACTCCGGGGATATTTTCCCGGATGTTTCCCCCTTCACCGGTATCACCTCCTACTGCGTTAGGGCACACCTAGCACCGTTACTTGTCATGTCATGCATCGATATGCATCTGTTTGCATTGTATTCATTATTTCTTCCCCCTCTTCTCTCCGGTAGACTACGAGACTGACGCCGCTGCTGGTGCCCCGATCGACTGTGTTGTTGACGACCCCTACTTGCCAGAGCAACCAGGCAAGCCCCCCCTGATCACCAGATATCGCCTATTCTTCTCTCTACTGCTTGCATTAGAGTAGTGTAGCATGTTACTGCTTTCCGTTAATCCTATCCTGATGCATAGCCTGTCCTTGCTACAGTACCCTTACCTGCAATCCTACATGCTTAGTATAGGATGCTAGTATTCCATATGTGGCCCTACATTCTTGTCCGTCTTCCATGCTATACTATCGGGCCATGATCACTCGGGAGGTGATCACGGGTATATACTTATATGCATAATATATGATACATGTGGTGACTAAAGTCGGGTCGGCTCGTAGAGTACCCGCGAGTGATTCATGAATTGGGGGCTGAAAGGACATTTGTCCCGACGGCCCTCTGGGTGGATCTTTGTGACGGAGCGACAGGGCAGGTTGAGACCACCTAGGTGAGAGGTGGGCCTGGCCCTGGTCGGCGTCCGTAGTTACTTCATAATAACACGCTTAACGAGATCTTGGTATTTGATCTGAGTTGGGTCGTTGACCTTATACGTACTAACCGCCACGTGGGACAAGATATGGGCAACCGGCGTCGTGGTATCAGCCGAAGCCTTCGTGACGTCAACGACTGAGCAGCGCGCGCCGGATTGGACTGGAACACCTGCTCTTGTATTAGGGAGGCTAGGTCTGCTTCCGGCCGCGTTCGCAACGTGCAGGTGTGCAATGGGCGATGGGCCCAGACCCCTGCGCCATAGGATTTAGACCGACGTGCTGACCTCTCTGTTGTGCCTAGGTAGGGCTGCGACATGTTGATCTTCCGAGGTCGGGCATGACCCAGGAAAGTGTGTTCGTCCAAAGGGGATCGAGCATGTCGGGTAATGTGGTGCACCCCTGCAGGGAAGTTTATCTATTCGAATAGCCGTGATCTTTGGTAACAGGATGACTTGGAGTTGTACCTTGACCTTATGACAACTAGAACCGGATAATTAATAAAACACACCCTTCCAAGTGCCAGATACAACCCGGTGATCGCTCTCTAAAAGGGCAACGAGGAGAGGATTGCCGGGTAGGATTATGCTATGTGATGATACTTGGTGAACTTACCATCTACTCTCTTCTACATGCTGCAAGATGGAGGCTGCCAAAAGTGTAGTCTTCGATAGGACTAGCTATCCTCCTCTTATTCTGGCATTCTCCAGTTCAGTCCATCGATATTGCCCCTTTACACAGATAACCATGCATAAGTAGTGTAGATCCTTGCTTGCGAGTACTTTGGATGAGTACTCACGGTTGCTTTCTCCCTCTTTTCCCCCTTTTCTTTTTTTACCTGGTTGTCGCAACCAGAGGTTGGAGCCCCGGAGTTAGACGCCACCGTCGACGACGACCCCTACTACACCGATATGGAGATGGGGTATAACCATCCAGTCTTTTGGGATGTAATATTTCTGTTTTTGTTATCTTATCATGTGATGCATTAGTTACTACCATGATATAAGGTAGGTCACACCCATTCGTTAGATATTACTGAAGGAAGAATCCTATTTATCAAGTACTGTGCTATTAGTTTGAACATTAGTACTATGCTATGCATCACATGGAAATTAGTACTGTGCTATGCATACAACATAAGGATGCTGATTTTAGTGTTAAAGAAGTAGACTAATTTTTCCTCGCTTGCAACTCTTATGCATAATTACTGATATATGAGACCTGAAATTGTTTCTGTCAAGTGTTGGGTTCCTGTTATGACTGATTCCTTACCTGGTATGCTGGAAAACCTGCATATATAATTTCATTCTTATGAGTGTACTGAGGCTAGATTATTTTGTCGCTCAATTTGCAGGCTTTCTCCGTGATTAATATAAATTATGCAAGGATCAGAGGGTATGTTGATGCTACTACTAATCATTGTTGGTGAAACAAATGTCATTTGAGAAATCTCGGCCCATTGTTCTTCTTAATGAAGATTCTTACCAACTTTATCCTTTCCTGTGTCTCAAAACTGTCAACCTAGCTCATAGAACGATCTTTTTTTAGGATTCATGTTTTTTTTTCTGGTTATTATACATTACAACGAGTTCATTGTATTCAGATTCCTTACAACTTCATGCACCTGAGCTATTTGCAGAAGGAGGGGAGCTGGCCTTCTTCATGTCTCGGGGGAGTGTCTTCCTTGGATTCAACAAGAAGGGGACCCGGCCTTCTTCATGTCTCGTGCAACAAGTATGGTCCAGCCTCTGGTTGTCACTATTGATTCATGTGCATGTGCTAAAAAGAAAGAAAATACCCTACTGGATTTGAAAGAGGACGCGAACTAATAAGTTTTTACTTCTCCGACGTGGGCGCAGGGGTGATCGACGCGGACTACCACAGCCCGGTGGGTGTCGTGCTCTTCAACCACTAGGAGGCGGACTTCGCCGTGAAGCCCGGAGACTGCGTCGTGCAGATGACCATCCAGGTGATTGCGAATTGCGACACCGGAGGTCGCCGAGGTGGAGGACCTCGACGCCACCGTCCGGCGGGAGGGAGGGTTCGGGTCCACCGGTAGTTGAACTCCGAGTCTTGGTAGATACATCTAGACAAGTGGTCTGGTTGTTTGCGTTTGGTGTTAAATGGGATATCGTGAACTCTACGAGTTGAGATGTTCAATGTTGCGTCCATCAACGCTGCAAGTGTTAAGATTGGTTCTGTGATCTTAGTTTATTTTGCACTGGACATGTCTTGATTTCCATCCACGAATACAGCATCTGACTTCTATTTTTTTTAATTTCTAATTAGTTAGCTATAGCGTGGGGGGAATGGTGCGCTGCTACTACTTACGATAATAGTAGCGTGGGGGGGGGGAATGGTGCGCTACTACTACTTAGGATAACAGTAGCGTAGGTGTAGAATAGGGGTAGCATGGGTGGCACCGCGCTACTACTAAAATGTTAGTAGTAGCGCGGGGTAAAAAG
The DNA here is from genome assembly GCF_018294505.1 of Triticum aestivum. Lineage (NCBI taxonomy): Eukaryota > Viridiplantae > Streptophyta > Magnoliopsida > Poales > Poaceae > Triticum > Triticum aestivum. The sequence goes on from NC_057814.1 coordinate 85,627,713, forward strand.
CGCGCTACTGGTAATATTTAGCTGTAGCGTCGTAGTAGTAGTGCGGGAACCCGCGCTACTAGTATGCAAAAAACCAACGCTACTAGTAGCGTTTTTCCTAGTAGTGCTTGATAATGTCTAAAGTTTCAATTCGAGAGTTACTTTCCGTCACCTTCCCTGATGTTATTTGCTAGATAAGCAAACATTGTAGCGGTCCGTTCTTCCGTAATACCCCCTTATCCTTTCGTAAGTACGATGGAGTTCCCGAAGGAAGACAACTTCATCATGATGCATTGGAATAGAGAATTGAAGACATCAACGAAAGGGATGAACTTCTTCGAGAAGATCCGTTAGAATATCGTAACCAGAACTTTCCCCGTTACTACCCTCTTAAATCTCGGGACGAGATTTCTTGTACTGGAGGAGAATTGTGACGCCTTGATAATTAAGCGACAGTAAAACTCTGCTAATGATGCCACGTCACCTCCGTTACTGTTGCTAATCTTTCGTTAGTTCAAAACCGATTCAAAAATCAATTCAAAATATGGCAAACAACAAAAGTTTTCAAACATTGAAACAAAAATGTTCGGTGGGTGCCAAATATTGCACTGGTAATTATTGTGGAGAAACATTTTTTTTAGAAAATGCCTAAATATTTTAAAGTGAAATAAAATAGAAAATAAAATAAATAAAAAGAAAAAGGAAAATAAAGAAAAGAAAAATAAAAACAGAAAACAAAACAAATACAAAAAAGGAACCCCCCGGGCTTCGGCCTAGCTGACCACCAGCCCAACTGGGCAAAGGGCCAACCGGCCAGCCCACCCTCACTCCATATCCCCCTGGGCCCCGAAACCCTAACCCACCGACCACCACTCCCCCCTCGCTCTGGATCTGGATCTGGAGGAGCCCGATCCCTTCGTCCCCACTCGACGCTCGACGCCATCGCCGGAGGCCACCCCGCCGGCCTGCCTCCTCCTCCCTGCCGGACTGCTTCCTCTCCGTCCCCGCCGTCTCCATCCTCCTCCAAGCCCCGTTGCCGCGAACCCTACGGCCTCCTGTGAGCCACTACCCTCCTCTCCTCTCTCTCCTCTGCCCCGTTCCCGGCCGACGCGCGCCCTCCCATGCTCACCGCACGACGCGCCGTCGTGCGCGCACGCGCCCGCCCTCACCGAGCGCCACCACGCCGCTCGCCCACTCCCCTGCACACTGCTCGAGGCGCGCCCTGCACGCGCCCACCCGCTCCCCGTGGCCGCGCCCTGCCTCGCCCACGACCACCGCTGCCGGTCGCCCCTGCCCCGCGCCCGCCTACGCCCCTCAACGCCTGCGCCCTGCAGCGCCGTCGCCGCCACGCTCCGCCTGCGCCCACGCACCACCCGGCCCACGCGCCGCGCGCCCCGCCAGCCTCCCTGCGCCCATGCCGGCTCCACCCCGCAGCCGCTGCCTCCACTCGCGCCAGTGTTTGCTCGCCGCCGCTGCCCGGTTCGGCCCCCGCTTCGACGCCGCTCGGCGCTCCTCCCGCGCCCTCCCTTGGCCTCGCCCACCTCATCCCTACGGTCGTCCGGCCGCGCTAGTCTCCGCCAGCACCGCCGCCGCCCGTGCAGCCCGCCCCTCGCGCGACCCCCGTTGTCCTCTGCGGCAGTCCGCCGCTCGGCCGGCCTCGCCGGAGCCGTTCCTGGCCGGCCTCGCCGCAGCCCCGACACCGGCGCCCATCTACGCCGCTCGGCCTTCGCCCCGACGGGCACCCGCACCCACACGCCCGATAGCCTGAACCGCTAAGGCCCCCCTGGCCACTGACAGTGGGGCCCCACCCCCCTTAGAACGATTTTTATAAAAATAATAATAATAAATATATAATAAAAATTAATTAATTAATTAATTAACTAAATTAATTAAGTTAATTAATCATAATTAGATTAATATGATCAATAATTAACCTAATTAACTGTTAGTTAATTAATAAGTCAATGACAGGCGGGACCCTCATGTCAGTTTGACCCAGTCAACACCTCTGTTGACTGCTGACATCATGCTGACGTCATGATGACATCATCAATCACTATTTTGGATAATATTGATTTAAAATAATTAAATAAATTCTAAAAATGATTTAAATCTTTTAAAATTAATGAAATAAACCGTAGCTCGGATGGAAAAAGTTTGTACATGAAAGTTGCTCAGAACGACGAGACGAATCCGGATGCGCAGCCCGTTCGTCCGCCACACATGCCTAGCATAGCAAACTCGCAACTTTTCCCCTCCGATTCATTTGTCCAAAAACGCGAAACCCCGGGGATATTTTCCCGGATGTTTCCTCCCTTCACCGGTATCACCTCCTACTGCGTTAGGGCACACCTAGCACCGTTACTTGTCATGTCATGCATCGATATGCATATGTTTGCATTGTATTCATTGTTTCTTCCCCCTCTTCTCTCTGGTAGACTACGAGACTGACGCCGCTGCTGGTGCCCTGATCGACTGCGTTGTTGACGACCCCTACTTGCCAGAGCAACCAGGCAAGCCCCCCCTTGATCACCAGATATCGCCTATTCTTCTCACTACTGCTTGCATTAGAGTAGTGTAGCATGTTACTGCTTTCCGTTAATCCTATCCTGATGCATAGCCTGTCCTTGCTACTACTGTTGTTACCCTTACCTGCAATCCTACATGCTTAGTAAAGGATGCTAGTATTCCATCTGTGGCCCTACATTCTTGTCCGTCTGCCATGCTTTACTATCGGGCCGTGATCACTCGGGAGGTGATCACGGGTATATACTTATATACATAATATATGATACATGTGGTGACTAAAGTCGGGTCGGCTCGTAGAGTACCGGCGAGTGATTCACGAATTGGGGGCTGAAAGGACCTTTGTCCCGACGGCCCTCTGGGTGGATCTTTGTGGCAGAGCGGTAGGGCAGGTTGAGACCACCTAGGTGAGAGGTGGGCCTAGCCCTGGTCGGCGTCCGTAGTTACTTCATAATAACACGCTTAACGAGATCTTGGTATTTGATCTGAGTTGGGTCGTTGACCTTATACGCACTAACCGCCAGATGGGACAAGATATGGGCAACCGGCGTCGTGGTATTTAGCCGAAGCCTTCGTGACGTCAACGACTGAGCGGCGCACGCCGGATTGGACTGGAACGCCTGCTATTGTATTAGGGAGGCTAGGTCTGCTTCCGGCCGCGTTCGCAACGTGCAGGTGTGCAATGGGCGATGGGCCCAGACCCCTGTGCCATAGGATTTAGACCGACGTGCTGACCTCTCTGTTGTGCCTAGGTAGGGCTGCGACGTGTTGATCTTCCGAGGCCAGGCATGACCCAGGAAAGTGTGTCCGGCTAAAGGGGATCGAGCGTGTCGGGTAATGTGGTGCACCCCTGCAGGGAAGTTTATCTATTCGAATAGCCGTGATCTTTGGTAACAGGATGACTTGGAGTTGTACCTTGACCTTATGACAACTAGAACCGGATACTTAATAAAAGACACCCTTCCAAGTGGCAGATACAACCCAGTGATCGCTCTCTAACAGGGCGATGAGGAGAAGATCGCAGGGTAGGATTATGCTATGCGATGATACTTGGTGAACTTACCATCTACTCTCTTCTACATGCTGCAAGATGGAGGCTGCCAGAAGCGCAGTCTTCGACAATACTAGCTATCCCCCTTTTATTCTGGCATCTTGCAGTTCAGTCCACCGATATTGCCCCTTTACACAGATACCCATGCATAAGTAGTGTAGATCTTTACTTGCGAGTACTTTGGATGAGTAGTCACGGTTGCTTTCTCCCTCTTTTCCCCTTTTCTTTTTTTACCTGGTTGTCGCAACCAGAGGTTGGAGCCCCGGAGCTAGACGCCACCGTCGACGAGGACCCCTACTACACTGAGGGTGCCTACTACTACGTGCAGGCCGCTGACGACGACCAGGAGTAGTTTAGGAGGATCCCAGGCAGGAGGCCTGCGCCTCTTTCGATCTGTATCCCAGTTTGTGCTAGCCTTCTTAAGGCAAACTTGTTTAGCTTATGTCTGTACTCAGATATTGTTGCTTCCACTGACTCGTCTATGATCGAGCACTTGTATTCGAGTCCTCGAGGCCCCTGGCTTGTATTATGATGCTTGTATGACTTATTTCACTTTTTAGAGTTGTGTTGTGATATCTTCCCGTGAGTCCCCGATCTTGATCATACACGTTTGCGTGTATGATTAGTGTACGATTGAATCGGAGGCGTCACAAGTTGGTATCAGAGCCGACTTCCTGTAGGAATCCCCCTTCCACACTGCTTGGCCGAAGTTGAGTCTAGTCGATGAAAACTGTTTTACTAACATGGTTGTGCAGCCCATGGGCCCACGTCGCCATTGGGTGGTATTAGGATCTTTTATTTCTCGTCTATACTCTGGGATTCTGTTCTCTCTTCTGCTCGGGTTAAATGATTTTTGCTAACTCTAACACTAGGTTCTCGTAACTACTTTCTCCCGAAGAGCCCCTCACTCCTGATTGCTTGGTGCACCGAAGTATTCCAAAGATACACTCTGATGTTCTCTCGAGACTTTGTGCGTGTTGCTTTTGCAATTCCCTACCACCGAAATATCCCTATGGATAAATACATACACATGTCGTTCTTACTTTTATCCCAAGTTGATCTTGCTTTCTATTGATACGAGAATACCTTGTGTCTACTGCCTTGCAGTTCTTTACCACATGAATACCCCTACAAATAATTACTCGCACTTATCAAGTATTCATCCATCCCCAGTTGTTCATATGTTTCATATGATACTTTGAAATTCTATCCGATCTTTCGAGAATCCTCTTTAAAACTATTGCTCTACATATACTTGTCTGCTTGCATTATGGATGCTTCCCATAGGTCTAGCAACATTCATTAGTCTCCTTTGACACCGTCATTTTGAATCCTATTGATTCAGCATGAGTGCGAATGCATGCAATCATCGGTTGATCCTTTTAAAATTAACTTTCCGGCTGAGATGTCATTTTGAACATGAGCTGTTTATCGACCAATCAAATTGGCATCGATTGTACCCCTAAGTCTATTCAGCTTACCCTTCCTTAATCAGAGCGTTTGCTTCTGATCCCTTGAATCAGAAATCATAATTCTTTACATTTGAGCTTTGAATTAGTCAGTTGTTTCTATAATCCAATACATTTGTATTGTTTCTTCCTCTGGTTGCGTGCCGATGCTCACATCAGCTCCATTATGGACCGTCGGATCCTTTGTTGAATTATCATCCGACAGTGTCCTTTGTATACAAAAACCTCGAGAAGTTCTTTCCCTGATACATAATTCCATTGGTAAATCCTATTCTCTGATTTGGCCAAACCATGCTCTGCTTTTGAGCTGGTGATAATTACTCTTGAAATTTGTGGTATATGTTTCTAAGATGCCCCAATGGGTTGAAGCTATACCTTCCCAAAAACCGTATGAACCTCAAGGTTTTCATAAGTCATACCCTTCTGGTGTTTTACCAGATAATTTTCTACCATACAACTTCTTTGAAGACGAGAAGTGAATGAAAGGTCATGCATTAAATAAGTGGGAGTCGACCTTGAACTTTGTGTTCATGCCCATGGACCCGATGTGGAACTTATCATGGAAGCTTCTTGCAAAATATTTAATCATTTGGGTAATTCTTTCGGTGTCATTAAATTGGATCCCTTGCAGCTATGGTTCCGACCATATTGATATTCTTTGATTCTTTTCTCGGGCAAGTTAAAGTACTTGTCTTCTGCAGATCAATACCCCAGGCCAACCTTGACTTTGATCTACCGTCGAGTATTACACTTCGGTATCTTGAGAATATCATGGAACTGCATAACTTCTTATGGGTTCGTCATCAATTGTTATTTCTCACCGCTTCCAATTTTCCTGGGTTTTGGGTTGTCGTCAACCGGGGACACCAAATAGTGAATTGAGTCCGCACTTTGATTCAATAACTCTTAAGTAATTTTTGTTGCCTACGAGTTTAATAATCCTTCAAGTCATCCCAAGCCTGATCGCCTATATCATTATCGTGCTAAATTTTAACTGTGCTACCTGGTCCTTCTTCTCGGAGCACAATCTTTGGTGATGAGCTAAGCTTACATCGATCTTTCCTCATCATATCATTTAGCTTTGGACAACAAGCTTGCTTTGGAGTTTGTGTCGTACCCTTGGTTCCATTAACCTTTCGCTTCATCATTCCTTTGAATTGATGTCATCGCCGATCTATTACATCTTCGTGGAGCCTCTCAACAAAATTTGTCATGATCATCATCAACATCTTGACTCCTTCCTGGATATCAATCGAATTCTTGATGCGAAATACCACCCTTGCCCCTCGATGATTTATGTTATCAACGGCAATAACCTTATTGCCCTCCCCCCGACACAAAATTGTTCATGTTGTAGTACCTTGAGTTTATTTCTATCCAGCTTGTGTTAGGATCTACCTTGGAATATTACCATCTTTTATGTCAAGAATGTCATGCGAATTTCACCATGTCTTGAGAATCCTTGATACATAGTGATACTTCTCACCATCACCATTATTCCTTGTTCCCCGTGTTGTTTCTAACCGAAATACCGACAAATGCACTATGATGTGTAAAATTCAAAACTTCTAGCAACCCTATTGCTTGTAAGTTAATGGTCGATAGTTTCATTCTACTTCTTTTGTTCATTTAGTCACCATTCAAACATTGATCGTGCGACCCAGCCCATATTTCGGGTGCACCTTTCAATCGATGTTCAATTGAGTATGCTTTCCTCTAGCACACCATTATATCATTTGATCTGACAAATGTTATCTCCTTTTCACATGACTGTGGAAACCCATCTTTTTGGAAATCTGGAGGAATTGTCGCTGAGTCAATCAGCCACCTCCTCACCTCTCCTTGATTTAATGATGAACTCTTGTTTCGGAACTCGCTCACACATTTCAATTACCGAGAATCTTACAATGTCATCTCGACAATTTGTGTTACACCTCTCTTCTCAGGCATCCCGAGTCTGCGGTATCCTGACAACAATCAGATCTGAATCTCGGTCAGATATGATGGTTGGAACATATTTCCAAGAGTTACAACATTGGTCTTTATATGACCCGGTAAGATGATGTCATGCCTAGCACACCTGGCCGGAGGACCTATTGTTATAATTTCCTTTTTGGCAAGGTTAGTCATTATTCCGTGAGGAAATTGTAAGACTTATTCTATAAGTTGTTCCTGATGGATCCATTGTGTTTCCAAAGTCTGATCTTCACCTGATGACCATGTCAATGCTATCTCGAAGCATGTCTATGATACTCTGATTTTCAACAAGAACATTTGAAGCCCAATGCTAAATGTTTCCTGCTCAATTATCCAAACACCGCTGTATGGGTAATGTCATGAAATTTCTCTCCCCTTACCTAAAGGGTTTTCTGCTTTCTATCATGTCATGGATATCATGCTCTTCTTGTCCTTGGGAAAGATATACCCGTGGAATATGTGTTTAAACACATTTCCCTTTCCATTGTTCTGTTTAACCTGACGATCACATTTTCCTTTTCATTGGTTTGTTTGACCTTTCTTGTGATCTATATAATCTAAGCAGTAAAGATTCACTGCTTATGTAAACACCTCGGTGTACAATTCCGTCAGCAAGACCCTGTTACTATTGTTGATGACATTCCGGTAGCCACCGATGGACGAGAACTTTGCCTATTGATCCGCCTCGTTCAACGAGCAGGAAAATGGTTCTGTTCATCCCTCGCCCTTGGTACCGACGTTGTTGCCGACATAATCGACAGGCTATCCTCTGACATGCCTTGCTATCATGACCATGCAAGATGTCACCGCTCCTCCTACTTTTAACCCACATGCACTACAGGAAACAGCTACTTTGCCGTCTGCCACGGCGGACGGCAAAGGCTCGAAAGGCGGACGGCAAAGACCTTTGCCGTCAGCCGCGGACGGCAAAAGGCTCCGGCAAAGAAGGCTACGGTAAACAGCTGCTTTGCCGTCTGCTTCCTGGCGGCGGACGGCAAAGGCTCTTTGCCGTCTGCGGCGGACGGCAAAGAGGGCGGACGACAATAATTGCGCTGTCAGTCCGTTAAGTGGCTAACGGCAGACCTTTGCCGTCCGCCGCAGACGGCAAAATTTCTCTGGTCTTTGCCGTCCGCCTTATGATGTCATCTACACGTCACTAGATGGCAGGTTCTTTGCCGTCTGCCACTGATGGCAAAGTGCAGGTTCTTTGCCGTCTGCCACGGACGGCAAAGTCTTTGCCGTCTGCCACTGTAGGCAAACTGACCAAATGGGTCAGCTCCCAGGAAGCACAGTTGGCTGCCACGTGGCTTCTTTGCCGTCCGCGGCAGACGGCAAAGAGCTCTTTGCCGTCGGTGGCAGACGGCAAAGAGCCTGCATATTGTGTGTTTTTTTCTGTTTTTTATTAAATCCCACAATTTGCACAGAAAATATATAAGTTTCATATCACATATCCAGCACATATCCAGCACATATCCAGCACATATCCAGCACATAAGTTTCATATCACATATCACATCAGTTTCATCCATACACATTGTTCATACATAAGCAAGTTCCATCCATACACATTGTTCCATCCATATATATATTACAATGCAAAGTTTCATGAAGATAGCAAGCTAGATACAATGCAAAGTTTCATCAAAGGAAAAGCAAGCACTCCATCATAGCAAGCTAGCTTCCATGAAGTGAATGAAATCTGCAAAATGGTAAATAAGAAAGTTAGAAATAGGTGACTAGAACAAGAAGAAGACTAGAACAAGAAGAAGACTAGAACAAGAAGTATATGTCATATATGAGCTAACTTAGTTGAAATGGATCATTTATGAGCTAACTTAGTTGAAATGGGTCGTTTATGAGCTAACTAAGGTGAAGGGCATCGTTTTTGAGCTAAGTAAGGTGAAATGGGTCATTTTGGAGCTAACCTAGGTGAAATGGGTCATTTTAAAGCTAACGTAGGTAAAATGGATCATTTAGGAGCTCATCTATGTAAAATGGGTCATTTTAGAGCTAATTTAGTTGAAATGGATCTTTTTGAGCTAACTTAGGTGAAATGGATCATTTAAGAGCTAATTTAGGTGAAATGGATCGTTTTTTAGCTCACTTAGGTCAAATGGATCGTTTATGAGCTAAATTAGTTGAAATGGATCGTTTATGAGATAACCTAGGTAAGATGGGTCATTTTGGAGTTAACCTAGGTGAAATGGGCCATTTTAAAGCTAACGTAGGTAAAATGGATCATTTAGGAGCTAATGTAGGTAAAATGGGTCATTTTTGAGCTAACTTGGATGAACTGCATCATTTATAAGCTAACCTAGGTAAAATGGGTCATTTTGGAGGAAAATAAGCTAACTCTAGGTCATTATGGTAAGCATATTGGAGGAAATAAAGCTAAGTCTAGGTCTTTATGCATTTGTTAAGCAAAACACTAGAGAAACTTACCGTGATCAGGAGGTGTAGGAGCGGGGTGGCTAGTGCCGCTACCTGGAGAAGGATCGTGCGATGCGTTTCTGGAGTTAAGCTGCACCAAAGATCATTTCCAATGTCTCGTTAGCATTACGACACTCAAATGTTAAGACTACCAAGTAATGTCCATTCAAACTAAACTCACCGTGCTCCCAGGAGCAATCACTGGCATCGGCGGAGCGGGCTGACCGGACTTCTCGCACACAAACTGCACATTTGGTTTTCAGAACAGAGTCATACTAGTTAGTAATGAGACTCAAATGTTAAGACTAGCAAGTAATCTGCAGAAGAAACTTACCACAAGGAGCTCGTACATGGCCCTTGCCTGCATGTCATTCTGTGCCCTCTCCTCCTCCATCATCTTTCTCGTCCTCTCCTCCATCTCCCGCTGCCTCTCCGCCGCCTCCGCCAGAAGTTTCTCCGTTCTATCTCTCTCAGTCTGTATAGCAGCCTGCAACACCACTCACATGACCATTTGTAATCATTGATGGAAGCGCACACAATGTAATGGAGAAAGATAACTGAGTACGTATCACTAACCTTGATGGCGAGTTGCACTGGCCGTTCACGAGGCCTTATCTCAGGAGCGGAGCTCGACTGGCGCGCCTTGATCTCCGGGAGAGTGCTAGGACAACGGATAAGTCCATCTCGAATGGCTATGGAGCCATGGGACCTCCCGCCACCAGATATCATCACCAGCTCTGGATCAATGGGACCCTGGCTCGGGTTAAAGTCCTCCCCTTTCCTCGCCTTCCCCTCATCTCTATATCTCACGAGCTTGTTGTGGGAGGAGATGTTGGTGAAGTTGTTTGCATCATCGAGGTCAGACTGAGAGAAAGCCTTGACTTTCTTGAAAGAGCCAGTGTGGGCCATGGCATACAGGTCGTACACCTCTGGCACCTTATCCGCCTTATTGTAGCGTGCCTGAAAGAGAGAAACAATGAAAATTAGTAATTAAAGGGCTCAAGCTAGCATGATGAATGAATTGCATGAATCATGAAGCAAACCACATACCCAGTTGCGCCCGAACTGATATAAGTTGGAGCTGCCTTGATGGTGTGGCACACCTTCCATTTGGGCACGTTTGTCCTTGGCCTCATTGTGGAGGGCTAGCCATTCTTTTGAGCACCACTCATCGAACAACACCTCCCAACAATCCATCCGATCCGCACACCATCTCGGAGGCGCCTAAGTTAGCAAATAGAAACTTGAGCGCTACGGCTAAGAATTACTAAATGAAGGAACTTAAGTAGAAGGCCTTAAGAATTACCTTCATGTACTGCTCCTTACTCAGGAACTTATCGCGGCACGCCGGCTTGGTCTTCTTGATACCACGCAAGGCGTAGTAGTCTCGAACAGCCTGCACCCGAGCCTCGTGCCGTAAGTTCTGGAGTAGGCGCTTGCAGACGTTCTGGATAACATTTGCCGCGTCCTCCTCGTATCCCTCCTCACACCTGTAGAATGTCTGCAATCAAATGAGACAATATTGATTAGTACAATTAATAACTAGCTAGTTGAAGATTTTGAAATGTGTAAAGGAGAAATTACCCAGAACGTCCTGATCACCATGTCTGCCCTCGTGTCGCACACGACACCGTCGATAATGACATCCGGCGGGGCCGGGGCAGCCACGTAGTGCTCCCAGCTCAACCCAAGCTCTGGAAGCTGACCCTCACCAGGCAACGTGACAAACCCCGGGAAGTTTTGCCGGCAAAGAACTCCAAGGACGGAGTTGGGCCGGCGGACACTATGATGGTGGTCCCAACCCCTGCAGCATGACAAGGCCAACGCATTAGTTATTTGAAGAAACGTGAATGCAGAAGGTACAAAAATATTAAATGCACTTACGTACCTCTCCCCATCAGGGAAGATCAACCACCTCTGCTCGCGGGTCGCCGGCACGGACGGGAGCCGTGTAGCACCACGCTGGTAGACGGTGCCACCCTCCTCCTCAAGATCAGTCGGCTCCCCGCCATCATCAGCATGGCCACTCGGCTCCTCGGGCTGATCCGACCAGGTACCCCATCCGGACGTGTGCTCCTCCGGGGTCTCGTGGGCCGAACTCTCGTGGGCCGAAGGCCAGTCGACCCGAGGCTCGTGGGCCCAAGACCCGTGGACCGGAGGCTCGTGGACCGGAGTCCGTGTAGCCTCCTCCTCGGACGAGTCCACCCTAGCAGTCACGTGCTCGGGTGAAACAGCTGGGGGTGGCGGCGAGGAAGGCGCCCTAGCAGTCACCCTACCTCCTCTCCCGCGACCACGTGCCCCACCTCCTCTCTTCCTACCTCGTCCCCTGCTGGGCACCGCGGTCGACGAAGAAGGGCCCGGCGGTGTGGACATACTGTCCAGCAACGCTCGGCGGAGAGGTACGTCTGGAATCGAAGACCTCAGACCACGCGCCGAGGAAGAAGGGGCCTTGGCGCGCTCCCGACCAGCGCCCACCATCTTTCAACACCTGCCATGACAAACAGTAAACGAAATTAGTACAACATAAAAAAAAAGACCGACATGAATAATAATATGTGTATCACTTAAGTGTATCATCATCAAGTACAACATTAAAAAATTTAATACCTGACACTACTAATAATCTCGATCAGTATCATCAATAAATGCATAATCATCATCATCACTATAATCAATGACGGGCTCATAGGGTTCAGTGGCATCAACATGTGCAAGGCCACCTTGACGTAATCGGTCAAGCAATGACAGGTCATCCGCAGTAGTAACCTCTTCTTGTTCCGGCTCTTCTTGTTCCTCCTCTGGGGTGATGTCGGATTCACTGTCGCTGTCTACTTCAATGTTTTGGGGTGAAGTATAGCGGTTCTTGAAACGCTTTTTGGAAAGACGTGTCTCTTGGAAGAATTCTCCTTCATATGTGTCTGGGTTAATGTGAGGTTCATAATCCTCTTCCTTTGGGGGAGATAGTCTAGCACGTGGCGGCACTTCATAAACGACATCCCAACCTTTCATATTTGGATTAGTTTGGCAGGCCCATGGTAGATAGAATACTTGGGTCGCCTGTTGAGCCGTAATATAGACATCAGGAACATCTAAATGGGTGCTTTGGTTGATTTCAACTAGCCCTATATGTTCATGAGTCCTTCTAGTCTCCTTCGGCTGAAACCAATAACATTTGAAGACTACGACATTCGGTGGGTTTTCACCATAGAATAGAAGTTCATAAATTGCTTCAACTCTCCCATAATACTCGGTACCTCCTTCGCCGATAGCAGATACACAACAATTTGTAGACTTTCGGTCGGCCATAGATAGCTCTTTGCCATAGGTACGAAAGCGATACCCGTTGATGTCGTATTTGTCAAATGAACGGACCTTATAGTCAAAACCATTAGCGACTTGTCTCAATTCGGCGTCCATAGACTCTGAATTAGCCTACAAGTTTAATATGAAAGGATTGTTGCATTACGCACAAATTAGCGAATGAAACCGGGATAGCCGCCTACAAATTAGCCTACAAGTCTAATAGAAATGACCGTTTGTTTGAACCAAGAGATGAAACCGGGATAGCCGCCTCCTTGCTTTGCGAGAAGCTCATACTCTTCGACAGAATCCTTTTGGATCACCGCTCCATACGAGAATAAGGCGACGTATCGACTGTATGAAATATCCAGGAATAAGAGCAGTTCAAAGGAAATAGAAGTTGCGAAACTATGTACCGAGAACTTACTCGATGTACGGCCGCACTTCTATCAGGTTGTTGAAGATATACAACGAAACGGTCCACCATTGTTCGTTATCCAAAGATACTGGATTTGAAACACTGGCTGGTGCGAGATTCCCTTTGAATAGGCTGAGGTTGGATCCACCCTTTTTAGGGTCGTCAGCATTGTACCGAGGCTTCGGATTATGCAAATGACGATTTTGGCTTCGTAGTGTGCTGTCACCAAGTTTGCCGCCTCCTCAGTGATGAATGCCTCAGCCATCGATGCTTCAATTCTATGTTTATTTTTACATTTTTGTCGAAGCGTCTTCTGCATCCTCTCAGTTGGGTAGCACCAACGATTTTGCACGGGCCCCCCCAATCTTGCCTCGGTCGGGAGATGCAAAATCAAATGTTGCATTGGATTAAAGAAGCCCGGTGGAAAGATCTTCTCTAACTTGCAGATCAACTCCGGCGCCAACTCTTCCATTTCTTCTAGCACGCCAGGCGATAGTTCTTTCGCACAAAGAACACGGAAGAAATAGCTGAGTTCTGCCAGTACTAGCCATTCATCCTCAGGGATGAAGCCACGCAACATCACCGGCATTACCCGCTCAATCCATATGTGCCAATCATGACTCTTGAGACCAAATATCTTCAATTTATCAAGACTGGCTCCCCTCTGTAAATTCGCTGCATACCCATCGAGGAACATCAACTGCATTTTCACCCACAAGATAATTTCCCTCATAGCCGGCCTTCGAAGATTGAACCATGCCTTTGGCTTCGTCCAGTTCTGCTTTCCTTTCGGTTCTTTCATGTTTTGTAACGGCCTATCACATAGCGCCTCCAGATCGACTCTAGCCTTAGTATTATCCTTTGACTTCCCATCTATGCCGAACAATGTACCAAAAAGTGTCTCGGCGATATTCTTCTCAGTGTGCATCACGTCGATGTTGTGTGGGCAAAGGAGGTCTTTGAAGTAAGGCAGATCCCATAAGCATGTTTTGTGAGTCCAGGCGTGCTTAGAATTATACCCCTTGAAGTACCCTGGACGCTCGGGATCTGGCTCGAGAGCGTTTAACTGATCCAGGGTCTGTTGGCCTGTCAATGCATGTGGTGCAGAGTTTTTGACAACTCTACCTCTGATGAAGTTCTTCTTGTCTTTCCTGAACTTATGGCGAGGATTCAGGAACTCTCTATGCATGTCGAAGCAAGAAAACTTGCGACCGGCCTGAAGCCAACGAAACTCAAGAGCTCCCTTGCATGTGGGGCACGGGAACCTTCCATGCACACACCAGCCAACGAATAGTGCATACGCCGGCAAGTCATGCGTCGAGTACATGTACCAGACACGCATTATGAAGTTCCGTTTGCTATAGGCATCGTATGTCTTGAACCCATTATCCCAGGCTTCTTGCAATTCGTCCTTAAGCGGTTGCATGTACACATTCATATTTTTCCCCGGATAGTTGGGCCCTGGAATTATCAACGTCAGGAAAATGTTCTTTCTTTGCATAATCTGTCCGGGGGGGAGATTGAGTGGAAAGACAAATACGGGCCAACAACTGTATTGGGCTGCCGTCATACCAAACACACTGAACCCATCCGTGCTAATGCCGACTCGAGGATGCCTCGGATCTGCCGCTTTGTCACCATGTAATTCATCAAACTTTTTCCACGCAACACCATCCGATGTGTGTACAATCATCAGATTCCCATCTGCATCTACTTCGGTTCTTTTGCCCGTTTTGTGTCATGTCATCTGTCTGGCCGTCTCTTCGACCATGAAAAGACGTTGAAGTCTTGGTACGATTGGCATATACCGAAGAACACTAACGGGGATTTTGGTTTGTGTCTTCTCACCCATACCGTTGTCTACCACAACATACCTGGAAGACTTGCAAATGGGACAATAGTTCAAGTCCGCATAGTCAAGCCTAAACAAGACACATCCTTTCTCACAGGCATGTATCTTATCATAGGGAATCTTCAGTGCACGGAGGATTTTGTCCGACTGGTACAGGTTTGCAGGCATTACATGGCCTTTGGGTAGAAAGCGTCCAAATACTGTCATCATTGCATCGTAGCATTCTCTGCCCAAGTTGAATTGAGCCTTCAGAGCCATTACTTGTGAGATGGCATCCAACTGACAAAGCTCAGTGTGCTCATGGAGCGGACGTTTTGAAGACTCCAACATTTCATTGAAGGCCTTTGCAGATTCCTCCATCTCCTCGTCCGAATCCCGAGCATCATCAAAGTCTTGCACCATGTTTTCCATCCCGGTACCATGCTCGTCGGTGCGACGACGATCCACCTCTGCTCGGTCACGTTGGGCAGACTCACCATGAAATGTCCACACCGTATAATCGGGCGTAAAACCACTCTTCTGCAGGTGTTTGCCCATTTCAGCCTCTGTCCTCTTTTCCCAATTGCCGCACCGTAAACAGGGGCACCAGGTTTTCCTCTGGCCATTTGCAAATGCGGCTCGCACAAACCCCTTGGTTTTTGTGAACCATTCAGTGCTCCATTTGTTCTGACCAGTGTGACCGGTGTACATCCACGCACGATCACTCATCTTGACTTTCAGAGCTACTAGACACACAACAAATATATATATATATATATATATATAATTCACCATGTATGTATTCATCAGTTGATCTACTTTGTCAATTTTATTACGTCCATGCAACCTACACTCTAATAGGTAATGATAGGTCCTAATCCCACCCGAGTATGTTTAGATTGGGTTCATTTTCCCATGCTATGCCCCGGATCCTATGCAAAATTTCGGCAGCACCTCCCCGCTGTTCTCCTGATACACGTCTCTGCAATAAACAGAGAGGATGTGTACCCGGAGAACAACAGGGGAGGCACTGACGAAATTTATGCGTCGGATCCGAAGCAAAGCATATGGGAAAACGAACCCAATCTAAACATACTCGGGCTGTCCATGGATAGCATTGGACAATTCGAAAGAATCAAGGTTATAAATATGCAAATGCATGCATATTTATAACTATGACGCTTTCGAACGGGAGACACATATTGGTTACGCATACTGATGATTCAAGACACATATATATCTAGCTATCAAGTTTCATCGGAATAGATCAAATAATTAATGGGGGAGGAGGACATGTCATTTGTGCTCACCCACGAACGAAGGGGCAGAGCTCGTCAAACGCACGGCGAGGTCGTCGAACACCAAACCTCGCAGCGATGAAACAACTGCACATTTAAAACTACCCGATCAACACAATTATATATGATGTTTTTCATAACAAAATCGAAAGATATATGACCTAACTAATAATTCACAAATATATGACCC
>NC_057814.1:85645729-85650005 GCF_018294505.1 Triticum aestivum
AGTGAGTAACGGGCGGGGGGTACCTGCCGTTAGGCAAGTGCCCTCTTTGTCGTCCGCCTTTCTGCCTCTTTGCCGTCCGCTAGCGGACGGCAAAGAGGTGGGCCGTTAGGATTTTTTCAAACGAGCGGGGGGTGGGGGCCACCACACTCTTTGCCGTCTGCCAGCGGACGGCAAAGATTCTTTGCCGTCGAGAGCTGGCAGATGGCAAAGAGCTTCTTTGCCGTCAGCCTTTTCTTTGTCGTCTGCTTATGTTTAGCTGATGGCAAAGAGCTTCTTTGCCGTGAGCTAGCAGACGGCAAAGAGCTGGCAGATGGCAAATTAGCTGATTCCAGTAGTGATGGTGGGCCCATAACCCACAGTTCCACAAGATCGAAACCTGACTCTCCTATACACCCCCTGTTTCCAAAGTTATTCCTCATGATTGGCTTCGTATGTAATTCACGAGCCACCTTCCCTATGATCATCAATTCTGGTATTAGACACAATACTTATTCCCGTTGCCTTGAACCCCTTTCACACTCTGTTCCAGGCAACGAACGATTGTCTATCCGCTCGAAACTTCTGATGATACCTCCTCACTTTGCTCTCCACTACTAGGAAAACCCTTATAGACAATCATTTACTAGTAGCGTGGGTTATACGCCCCGCGCTACTACTAAGTAATAGTAGGGCGGGAAAAAAAGTGCGCTACTACTAAAGAATAGTAGTAGCGTGGGTTTACCTTTCCTGCGCTACTACTAAGTGATCCTGACCGTGCCACCGGAGCATGCAATAGTAGTGGCGTGGGTACAAAAACCGCGCTACTACTAAATTTATTATTATAATAGTAGCGTAGGTATGACACCCCGCGCTACAGCTAATCGTCCTGCTATACCACACCGCATCGTACGGCAACTTCCTTGTCTTTCCCATAAAAAACCCCCAAATGCGCTACCACACCGCACCGCACCGCAACTTCCTTGTCTTTCCCATTAAAAACCCCCCCAAAAAAAACTCCCTTGTCTTTCCAACGTCACCGCTCCTCCCCCATCCCGCCGCCGATGCCCCTCCGTGCTCGCGCGCTCTGCTTAATGGTGCTCGCGCCCTCCAATCCGGCGCCCGCCTGCCGCGGCTCGACAGCGTTCCGCCCCCACGGGGCCCACCACCTCCTCCTCCCCCACGCCGGCCGCCTCCTCGCCTGCCGCGCCGCCCCTGCCCCGCACCACCTCCCGCCTCCGCCCGCTCCGGATGTCGGCCTCCAACCACTCCGGCGCCGGCGCCAGCTTCCCCTCCGCCCCCTCGCCGCCCCCGGCCCTCACGGTGAGTCTGATGCGTCCTCCTCCTCCTCACGCGTCCGTCCGTATGATGTCTTACCGTGCCGCCGTCGATGGTGTCGGAGCTGAGATGCTGAGGCCGTACAATAGTTGCCGTGGATGGATGGAACACCTAGTGCGTTGACTTAGCAACTGGCCGATGGGAAGGGATGCCTGCCTTAGCAACTCCAAGCTACGAACCTGTCTCATGGGAGCGCCTACCGGAAGCTCGCGCGCCAGGTGCTCGACGCTTTGTCCCCCTTTATACTCGTTTCATGGGAGCATTTCATACTATCTATTTAAAAATAGTGCCATGAGACTGGGGCACATAATTGATTGGAGTTCCTTGAATCACACCTGATGCTGTTTTTTCTTTGGATAAAGTGTGGATTGACGCACGCTAGCGAACTGTATAAACAGTTGTATGGTGACCGGATCTCGGCCGGCCCTCCCTGCTCCCTCTTTCCTCTCTGCAATTGCAGATCGTGCCCGTATATTACTATGCATTAATGTGGGATGTATAGAGAGGCATGAGTTCAGTTTAGAACAAGAGATTCAGAGTAACGCCTGCAATCTGTTTGGTGTTTTGTGCACTAGGAAATGGGCTTACACTCTGGAGATGCTTAAGTTTTAATTCCTTCTGGTCTCCCGTGCAGTTTTGTTACTGGTGAAATTATATTGGTCAAGTGGAATAAAAAAACCAAGTATCAAGCCGTAGTCTTCACTGCTTAGCTTTTCTAGAGAGGGTGAAAAGTTTTCTTTTCCGGAACTGTAGTGTATTTAGTGAAAAAGGACGCATTCTTGTTCTGACATTAGTTTAATTTTTTACAACTGCTTAGATTTTTCTAGAGAGCGTGCATTTGTTTTTCTTTTCACCTTAGTTTTGAGATCCCTGTTTCAGGCCGCCACTGCCACACCAGCCGCCGCCGCCGCCGCAGCCCCGTCCACGTCGTCCTTGTCCTTCCCCGTCCCTGCTATCGATGGTGAGGATGACGATGAGGACGTCGACGAGTTCAACGGCTTCGACGCACTGAGCGAGTACGATGCTGGCGTGGTGCGTGCTCTTGCCTTGCTTCGTCAGTCTTCACAGTAAAATGGGACTGCGTTTTTTGGCTGTTGCTGACTCGAAATTGGTGATTTTGGTTAGACGGAGATCGACGAGGAGGATGAAAAGGCCCTCGCTGCATTCATGTCCAAGGAAACCTCCTCCAAACGATCGCTTGGTGATATCATCCTCCAGAAGATCAGAGAGAAGGACGCCACTGTCTCAACATGTAAGCATCCATTCTCGACTCTGATGCTTCTTATTTATTGACCATTGCGCCGACGAGGAACCATTTTGAGTTCAGTTTAATCACATTTTGGATGCGGAGTAGATTGAGGTAAGATATCCAATGCATATGTCTAATTGTGCAATACATCAGTATGTAGTACCATAGCAGTTTTGTACTCTTATATGGTTACAGATATACTCTTCTTTGTAAACTTAGTGATGGGTACATATATGTTTATCCACACAGTACCATAAGCAAGCTTGATCAGCATTATGATGCTTGTTCTTCTGATATGGAGATGGGGTATAACCATCCAGTCTTTTGGGATGTAATATTTCTGTTTTTGTTATCTTATCATGTGATGCATTAGTTACTACCATGATATAAGGTAGGTCACACCCATTCGTTAGATATTACTGAAGGAAGAATCCTATTTATCAAGTACTGTGCTATTAGTTTGAACATTAGTACTATGCTATGCATCACATGGAAATTAGTACTGTGCTATGCATACAACATAAGGATGCTGATTTTAGTGTTAAAGAAGTAGACTAATTTTTCCTCGCTTGCAACTCTTATGCATAATTACTGATATATGAGACCTGAAATTGTTTCTGTCAAGTGTTGGGTTCCTGTTATGACTGATTCCTTACCTGGTATGCTGGAAAACCTGCATATATAATTTCATTCTTATGAGTGTACTGAGGCTAGATTATTTTGTCGCTCAATTTGCAGGCTTTCTCCGTGATTAATATAAATTATGCAAGGATCAGAGGGTATGTTGATGCTACTACTAATCATTGTTGGTGAAACAAATGTCATTTGAGAAATCTCGGCCCATTGTTCTTCTTAATGAAGATTCTTACCAACTTTATCCTTTCCTGTGTCTCAAAACTGTCAACCTAGCTCATAGAACGATCTTTTTTTAGGATTCATGTTTTTTTTTCTGGTTATTATACATTACAACGAGTTCATTGTATTCAGATTCCTTACAACTTCATGCACCTGAGCTATTTGCAGAAGGAGGGGAGCTGGCCTTCTTCATGTCTCGGGGGAGTGTCTTCCTTGGATTCAACAAGAAGGGGACCCGGCCTTCTTCATGTCTCGTGCAACAAGTATGGTCCAGCCTCTGGTTGTCACTATTGATTCATGTGCATGTGCTAAAAAGAAAGAAAATACCCTACTGGATTTGAAAGAGGACGCGAACTAATAAGTTTTTACTTCTCCGACGTGGGCGCAGGGGTGATCGACGCGGACTACCACAGCCCGGTGGGTGTCGTGCTCTTCAACCACTAGGAGGCGGACTTCGCCGTGAAGCCCGGAGACTGCGTCGTGCAGATGACCATCCAGGTGATTGCGAATTGCGACACCGGAGGTCGCCGAGGTGGAGGACCTCGACGCCACCGTCCGGCGGGAGGGAGGGTTCGGGTCCACCGGTTGTTGAACTCCGAGTCTTGGTAGATACATCTAGACAAGTGGTCTGGTTGTTTGCGTTTGGTGTTAAATGGGATATCGTGAACTCTACGAGTTGAGATGTTCAATGTTGCGTCCATCAACGCTGCAAGTGCTAAGATTGGTTCTGTGATCTTAGTTTATTTTGCACTGGACATGTCTTGATTTCCATCCACGAATACAGCATCTGACTTCTATTTTTTTTTAATTTCTAATTAGTTAGCTATAGCGTGGGGGGAATGGTGTGCTGCTACTACT